>NC_034176.2:18644677-18944677 GCF_002021735.2 Oncorhynchus kisutch | reverse complement strand
ATTATAACAAAATGGAAGAAAGGCTATTAGTTTGTTAACACCATCTGCTCTAGTTTGCTCATGAAACAGTAATTCAAGGAGATCTAAATGCATATTACCATGAAACTAATTGAGAACAATCAAATGATTGGCACGGAGATGCAGTTTGGATGTTTCACTGGTAAAATATGAAGAATTATCATTCACCATTGACAGTAATGATGGCCTATTTTGAAATGAGGTAGCCTATGCCTAACTTGGTATTTGAGGATATTAAAAATATAACATTTTCTTTAGACAACATGTGTGGGCATAGGCAGATGTTGCAATTGGAGGATGCATTTGTGCATATTCTATAATCATAGGCTATTCAATTGGCTACATCTGTTGGTACAAACGTTGACTTAGGAAACTACGACATTATGAAAAAAAAAAATGTGTCGCTCTCTCACCCAGAAAATAAATACACAACTATCCCCAACATCCATTTTGCACACACCCATGACCCGATCCTTACGGTAGCAGCGCATGTCCATGGCGTGGAGTTTGCCCTGGTGGCACAGAACCAGCACGTCCCTCCCGCCCACCAGCTTGGTGACACGCTTGGCCTGGACAACGTCTTCTTTCCTCCCGATGAAGTGGGAGGATGGAGGTGGCGATGAAGAGGAGGATGTAGGGGATGTCTGCTCTTCCTCAGAGAACATATTGACAACTTCCAAATGTAGATGCACTCCTGGGAGAGAGAGATAAACATTTAGTAGTTTGTGTGTGTGTGTGTATGTTTTAACATCAACCTGAACTAGGTTTAAACTAAAGGGGCGGCAGGTATCCTAGTGGTTAGGGCGTTGGACTAGTAACCAAAAGGCTGCAAGATCGAATCCCTGAGCTGACAAGGTAAAAATCTGTCATTCTGTCCCTGATCAAGGCAGTTAACCCACTGTTCCTAGGCCATCATTGAAAATAAGAATTGGTTCTTAACTGACTTGCCTAGTGTCACGCCCTGGTCTAAGTATTTTGTGTTTTTCTTCATGTATTGGGTCAGGCCAGGGTGTGGCATGGGGTTTTTGTATTGTGGTGTGTTGTGTCTTGGGGTTCTGGTGTGTATGTATTGGGATTGTAGCTAGTGGGGTTATCTAGCAAAGTCTATGGCTGTCTGGAGTTGTTCTCAATCAGAGGCAGGTGTTTATCGTTGTCTCTGATTGGGAACCATATTTAGGCAGCCATATTCTTTGAGATTGTCGTGGGTGATTGTCCTTAGTGTCCTGATGTCCTTGTTCTGTGTTAGTTTATAGGCTGTTTCGGTTTTCGTTACGTTTATTGTTTTGTAGTGTTTGTGTTTAGTGTGTTTGTCATTAAACATGAATCGTAATCTACACGCTGCATTTTGGTCCGACTCTCCTTCACACCTAGAAAACCGTAACAGAATCACCCACCACCAATGGACCAAGCAGCGTGTCAACAGGCAGGAGCAGCCGAAAGAGGAGAGGCAACAAAGGCAGCAACAGTGGCGCAATGAGGATTGGACATGGGACGATATAATAGATGGCAAGGGTTGCTACACATGGGAGGAGATCCTGGCGGGAAGGGATCGCCTTCCATGGGAACAGGTGGAGGCACTTAGGAGAGCAGAGGCAGCCGGAGAGAGGAGCCGGCGATACGAGGGAACACGGTTGGCAAGGAAGCCCGGGAGTCAGCCCCAAAAATTTATTGGGGGGGGGGCTCACAGGGAGTATAGCTACGCCAGGTAGGAGACCTGCGCAAACTCCCTGTGCTTACCGGGGGGCTAGAGAGACCGGGCAGGCACCGTGTTATGCAGTGGTGCGCACGGTGTCCCCAGTGCGGGTGCATAGCCCGGTGCGGTATATTCCAGCTCCTCGTATTGGCCGGGCTAGAGTGGGCATCGAGCCAGGTAAGGTTGGGCAGGCTCGGTGCTCAAGAGCTCCAGTGCGCCTGCACGGTCCGGTCTATCCAGTACCACCTCCACACCCCAGCCCTCCGGTAGCAGCTCCCCGCACCAGGCTTCCTGTGCGTGTCCTCGGTCCAGTACCACCAGTACCAGCACCACGCATCAGGCCTACAGTGCGCCTCGCCTCTCCTGCGCTGCCGGAGTCTCCCGCCTGTTCAGCGCAGCCAGAGCCTTTCTCCTCTACAGCGCTGCTGGAGTCTCCCGCCTGTTTAGCGCAGCCAGAGCCTTTCTCCTCTCCTGCGCTGCCGGAGTCTCCCGCCTGTTCAGCGCAGCCAGAGCTGTCAGTCTGCATGGAGCAGCCAGAGCTGTCAGTCTGCATGGAGCAGCCAGAGCTGTCAGTCTGCATGGAGCAGCCAGAGCTGTCAGTCTGCATGGAGCAGCCAGAGCTGTCAGTCTACATGAAGCAGCCCGAGCTGCCAGTCTGCAATGAGCTGCCAGTCTGCAAGGAGCTGCCAGTCTGCAAGGAGCTGCCAGTCTGCACGAAGCTGTCAGTCTGCAAGGAGCTGCCAGTCTGCAAGGAGCTGCCAGTCTGCACGGATTTTTCTTCGCATATCTTTTAAAACTTTTTTTGCTAAACCTCAGCTTCTAAATACTCTCCTGCAACCCGCCTCACCCAATGTAGCTATTTTTCCTAAAGTATTTATATTTACTTCGGATCCGGACCCCCTCAACTGAAGCTAGCCAGCTAACTACCAGCTATGCTAGCGGTCTTCAGCTAACCGGTCATCAGCTAACCTTTAGCTCGGAAAGCTCTCGCCAGTTCGAACAACGCAACTCTAACCAGAGCATAACGGACTCATTTTTTTTATCCCCGGATTCCCACCGCAAACGGAACATTTTTCAGCTGGATCTTCACAACTAGCTATCTAGCTAAACCGCAACCCCGGATGATTACTCCTGGCTAGCGTTTCCACCCACTTAGCTTGAAGCTAGCCCGGCCAGAGCCCCTGTGCTACCACCGTAGCATACTCCTGGGCTACAATACCCGGACCGGTCTATCGATGTCACCGCATGAAGAGGAATAAACAGACTCACCCCATCGCGACGTCCCCCAAAGGCTAACTCTCTAGCCCTTGCTATCTCCTTGCTTGCTAACTCGGCCTGCTAACTGCTAGCTTGTTTAGCCCCGGCCTACTAACTGTTAGCTTGTTAGCACAGGCCTGCTAACCGTCTGAATCGCCGCGTCCCAAACACTCACTGGACCCATATTTACTTTCCATCTCTTTTCGATTTTTTATTTGTTTATACCTTCCGGTAACCTGCCTCACCCAATGTGATACGGAATCGCTATTATTTTTTATTAACCTCCGCTGTACCCGCACCCCACCATACCCCTGTCTGCGCATTATGCCCTGAATATATTCTACCATGCCCAGAAACCTGCTCCTCTTATTCTCTGTCCCCAACGCTCTAGGCGTCCAGTTTTGATAGCCTTTAGCCGCACCCTCATACTACTCCTTCTCTGTTCCGCGGGTGATGTGGAGGTAAACCCAGGCCCTGCATGTCCCCAGGCACCCTCATTTGTTGACTTCTGTGATCGAAAAAGCCTTGGTTTCATGCATGTCAACATCAGAAGCCTCCTCCCTAAGTTTGTTTTACTCACTGCTTTAGCACACTCTGCTAACCCTGATGTCCTTGCCGTGTCTGAATCCTGGCTCAGGAAGGCCACCAAAAATTCTGAGATTTCCATACCCAACTATAACATCTTCCGTCAAGATAGAACTGCCAAAGGGGGAGGAGTTGCAGTCTACTGCAGAGAGAGCCTGCAAAGTAATGTCATACTTTCCAGGTCCATACCCAAACAGTTCGAACTACTAATTTTGAAAATTACTCTCTCCAGAAATAAGTCTCTCACTGTTGCCGCCTGCTACCGACCCCCCTCTGCTCCCAGCTGTGCCCTGGACACCATTTGTGAATTGATCGCCCCCCATCTAGCTTCAGAGTTTGTTCTGTTAGGTGACCTAAACTGGGATATGCTTTAACACCCCGGCAGTCCTACAATCTAAGCTAGATGCCCTCAATCTCACACAAATCATCAAGGAACCCACCAGGTACACCCCTAACTCTGTAAACAAGGGCACCCTCATAGACGTCATCCTGACCAACTGGCCCTCCAAATACACCTCCGCTGTCTTCAACCAGGATCTCAGCGATCACTGCCTCATTGCCTGTATCCGCTACGGAGCCGGAGTCAAACGACCACCCCTCATCACTGTCAAACGCTCCCTAAAACACTTCTGTGAGCAGGCCTTTCTAATCGACCTGGCCCGGGTATCCTGGAAGGACATTGACCTCATCCCGTCAGTTGAGGATGCCTGGTCATTCTTTAAAAGTAACTTCCTCACCATTTTAGATAAGCATGCTCCGTTCAAAAAATGCAGAACTAAGAACAGATACAGCCCTTGGTTCACTCCAGACCTGACTGCCCTCGACCAGCACAAAAACATCCTGTGGCGGACTGCAATAGCATCGAATAGTCCCCGCGATATGCAACTGTTCAGGGAAGTCAGGAACCAATACACGCAGTCAGTCAGGAAAGCTAAGGCCAGCTTCTTCAGGCAGAAGTTTGCATCCTGTAGCTCCAACTCCAAAAAGTTCTGGGACACTGTGAAGTCCATGGAGAACAAGAGCACCTCCTCCAAGCTGCCCACTGCACTGAGGCTAGGTAACACGGTCACCACCGATAAATCTATGATTATCGAAAACTTCAACAAGCATTTCTCAACGGCTGGCCATGCCTTCCGCCTGGCTACTCCAACCTCGGCCAACAGCTCCGCCCCCCCCGCAGCTATTCGCCCAAGCCTCTCCAGGTTCTCCTTTACCCAAATCCAGATAGCAGATGTTCTGAAAGAGCTGCAAAACCTGGACCCGTACAAATCAGCTGGGCTTGACAATCTGGACCCTCTATTCCTGAAACTATCCGCCGCCATTCTCGCAACCCCTATTACCAGCCTGTTCAACCTCTCTTTCATATCGTCTGAGATCCCCAAGGATTGGAAAGCTGCCGCAGTCATCCCCCTCTTCAAAGGGGGAGACACCCTGGACCCAAACTGTTACAGACCTATATCCATCCTGCCCTGCCTATCTAAGGTCTTCGAAAGCCAAGTCAACAAACAGGTCACTGACCATCTCGAATCCCACCGTACCTTCTCCGCTGTGCAATCCGGTTTCCGAGCCGGTCACGGGTGCACCTCAGCCACACTCAAGGTACTAAACGATATCATAACCGCCATCGATAAAAGACAGTACTGTGCAGCCGTCTTCATCGACCTTGCCAAGGCTTTCGACTCTGTCAATCACCATATTCTTATCGGCAGACTCAGTAGCCTCGGTTTTTCGGATGACTGCCTTGCCTGGTTCACCAATTACTTTGTAGACAGAGTTCAGTGTGTCAAATCGGAGGGCATGCTGTCCGGTCCTCTGGCAGTCTCTATGGGGGTGCCACAGGGTTCAATTCTCGGGCCGACTCTTTTCTCTGTATATATCAATGATGTTGCTCTTGCTGCGGGCGATTCCCTGATCCACCTCTACGCAGACGACACCATTCTATATACTTCCGGCCCGTCCTTGGACACTGTGCTGTCTAACCTCCAAACGAGCTTCAATGCCATACAACACTCCTTCCGTGGCCTCCAACTGCTCTTAAACGCTAGTAAAACCAAATGCATGCTTTTCAACCGATCGCTGCCTGCACCCGCATGCCCGACTAGCATCACCACCCTGGATGGTTCCGACCTTGAATATGTGGACATTTATAAGTACCTAGGTGTCTGGCTAGACTGTAAACTCTCCTTCCAGACTCATATCAAACATCTCCAATCGAAAATCAAATCAAGAGTCGGCTTTCTATTCCGCAACAAAGCCTCCTTCACTCACGCCGCCAAACTTACCCTAGTAAAACTGACTATCCTACCGATCCTCGACTTTGGCGACGTCATCTACAAAATTGCTTCCAACACTCTACTCAGCAAACTGGATGCAGTTTATCACAGTGCCATCCGCTTTGTCACTAAAGCACCTTATACCACCCACCACTGCGACTTGTATGCTCTAGTCGGCTGGCCCTCGCTACATATTCGTCGCCAGACCCACTGGCTCCAGGTCATCTACAAGTCCATGCTAGGTAAAGCTCCGCCTTATCTCAGTTCACTGGTCACGATGGCAACACCCATCCGTAGCACGCGCTCCAGTAGGTGTATCTCACTGATCATCCATAAAGCCAACACCTCATTTGGCCGCCTTTCGTTCCAGTACTCTGCTGCCTGTGACTGGAACGAATTGCAAAAATCGTTGAAGTTGGAGACTTTTATCTCCCTCACCAACTTCAAACATCTGCTATCTGAGCAGCTAACCGATCGCTGCAGCTGTACATAGTCTATTGGTAAATAGCCCACCCATTTTCACCTACCTCATCCCCATACTGTTTTTATTTATTTACCTTTCTGCTCTTTTGCACACCAATATCTCTACCTGTACATGACCACCTGATCATTTATCACCCCAGTGTTAATCTGCAAAATTGTAATTATTCGCCTACCTCCTCATGCCTTTTTGCACACAATGTATATAGACTACCCCTTTTTTTTTTCTCTACTGTGTTATTGACTTGTTATTTGTTTACTCCATGTGTAACTCTGTGTTGTCTGTTCACACTGCTATGCTTTATCTTGGCCAGGTCGCAGTTGCAAATGAGAACTTGTTCTCAACTAGCCTACCTGGTTAAATAAAGGTGAAGAAAAAAAAAAAAGAAGAAGACGCATCATCCATTTTAGCATGGGCTTCCATCACTTTAAAATAGTCAACTGGCAATGAAGAAGAACATTTACTACTTTAAAATGGCGTCTATGCCCATGCTGTCATAGACACTTTAATGGCACACATACAAAGATGAGTCCTATCTCTATTGCCACGTTCATGTGGAACTAGGAAACTCTGACTAGGAAGCTCTGACTAGGTTGTTGTTATACACATGCCAGGGTTTCCATTAGCCGGTAAAATAAAAGCCTATAAATAAAATCAGCAAAAAAATATATAAAAGGCTATAAATGAAAGTGGTGCCAATTGCCCTGGAGAAGAAGGAAAAAAATCCAATAGTGAAAAAATGCTTCTTAGCCTATTCATTGATAGAAATACATTTGACTACTAGTCATGCTTATCGGTCTATAGGTTAATTTGCATAATTTTGTGTAATTAAATTGGTCCGTGTGTACAGTATATTTGTTATGTATCTGGTCACAGGTGTACAGCATACAGAGACTGACTGGAAAATCTGTCAGACAGTGCAAGAACTGCTTGTGGTGCTTTCAAGACAACTGGGAATTCAGAAAAAGTTCAAATCATGACGTCAGTGATCTTCAGGTTCGAAAGTCGGACCTCTAGAAAGAGGCCTGAGTTCCCAAGTTGGAATTCCTAGTTGGATTACAGTTCAAAGCGATTTTTATCAGTCGGAGCTCGTTTTTTCCCCAGGTTCCAGTTGTCTTGAACACACTGAAGTCGGAAGTCGTAGATTTCCCATTTGTTTTGAATGCGGCATCAAACGGCAACGGAAGGCAGGCTTCATCAACGCGCCCCCACACCACTTAGCAATTAGCTGGAGGCAGTATGCGTTTTGAAAACATATAGCCTACTTAATTGTTTGAAACCTGAACGTTTTAATACATATGAGTCACGGCTTACCTTGCTTCAAAGTAGCCTATTCTCGATTTCTAACTGGATATTTTCATCTCTGTCACATGAAACCACTCACATGTGCAGTGCCGTTTATGGAACGAAAATTCGCGGTAGCCTACTGCTTTGTCCGCATTGTTGCGCTTATAAATAATGTGAAGAAATAATAGTTTTTCAACATTTAAACATTGACGTTCTGATATGTTGCATCAGACTCATTGCTTATTTTTTATGTAGCCTACTGGTTGTATAAATTTGAGATCTATCGTCCCACAACGGTCCCAGTCTGTTTGGAATAGGCTATTTCTTTCTCGCCAAGCTGACCAACAGAATAGGTAGCCTAAACGTTTATACTATAGTTGATTGACATAGGCTAGTGGTTTAGCTTTTTTTTTACTATAACATGTTCAAAGTGCACATCAGAATTTGGTAAGATCATTGGCACATAGTTACATTATTGACATGCATGTTCTGTTAATATTGTAATGAAACAGCAGGGAGCAGGTCTCGAACCCTCGACTTTCTAGCCCGAGGTCAGGCGCGCTATCGACTGTGCAGCAAAAGCATGCTCGAGTGGCAGAGTCGATTTCCGCGCTTTTAAACCCAGGTTCGTTTACACTACTTCCTCTTTTCAAAGAGCTTGCGACTCTACGTCTTACAGGAACGCGCTCACCGGCCAAGCACACGCACTGTCGTGGATGCAAGGTCCGATCACTTCTGACACCAGTGTAATGAAACAGCAGGGATCTGGCCTCAAACCCTCGACCTTCGAGCCCGAGGTCCGGAGCGCTATCGACTGTCCCGCAAAAGCATGCTCGAGCGGCAGAGTCGATTTCCGCGCTTTTTAACCCAGGGTCGTTACAATTACAACATGTGATTTGTCATTCTGAACACCTTAGGTCGACGCCCTAATCAGGTTAAGCACCCAATGTCTGGGACATTTCTTAAATGTCCGGTAAATTAAGTGTTCCCGGTCAAATTGTCTGGCGCCACATTTCCTATTGGCAATTCTGACACGTGCCGCGTTCAACCTGTTAGCAAGTTGGACATTTCTGAGTTTCCTAGTTCCAGCTAGCACATAAACGCGGCATTATGGCCTGTTGACGCGCGTATCTGCCCTATCATTGGCTAGAATGGTCCCACCTGATCTCGTCTCCTATCTTTGAGCGCATGTATTTCCATTGTTAGAGCGGTTACTTGAATATCTTGTCAATATAATAGACAATCTTTGTTCTGACTGAGCCGCTGGGCGCGCCAATGTTTGGTGTTACATTTAATAGTATCCCAATGGAAACCCAATGTTTTATTATGTTTCATACCGCGCCGTAATTGTATAACCTGAATCAAGTCACGTGTTTTTCATATTTCCAAAATGCCATCAATCTAATGGCATTACCACAAATTCCCTGTTCTAGATGAGAAAGGCTGTCATTGTATTGATAATACAACAATTAAAATATTTAAATTACGCAATTGACCACAGCTATGTCCCTTTTCTACACAGTCTCTCTCCTGTCCTCCTTTCGTCAAATCTGACCACGACTCCGGTATGGACTAAAAATTGGTCTACTTTGAAAACCTGCTGATGACGGTCAGGCAGTGAGCAGGTTGTTGCTGAGTGATTGGATGGGGGGGCGGAGGTGTGTGTGTGTGTGTGTGTGTTGAGAGAGCGCTACAGCTATTGGCTGAGTCACGTAAGCGAGAGAGCAGCATGCACGCACGTCGTGACAACTTTTTTACCAGTTGTAAGGTAGGCTATTTAGGCTGCGTTTCAAATAAAACACACACTCTCGTCCACTTACCCTACCTTATGTCATTGGGGAATCCGGCATATCTATCTTCGGTCCAAACAAGGGAAGTTTACAACGTAAGCCCCTCAGCGCTCGTTTTAATGGAGTTTGCGAGTGTACAATTATGTTCACTTCGGGGCCTGAAACGCCCCATAATTAAATTCGCGATGATTGTACATCCGCTAAGAAAAGTCAAATCGTAAAACCTCAACTTCAATATGGAGTCAACATACATTTTGTATGTAAAAACGAATGTAAATAAGTAAGAAATTGTGCTACTAATGAACAAACACGTCTCGTAAAAGTAATGATGTTTTATTTTGCCTAATTTTTGGAAATTGTAGAAAGAAACAATGTTTCCTCCAGAAGTTCCAGCTAGGCAGGATAACGTTAGTTAGCTAATTCATTTGCTAGCTATCATACATTAGGTGTATAATTATGTAATGACTGAAACAGCAGGGAGCAGGTCTCGAACCCCCGACCTTCGATGCCCGAGGTCCGGCACGCTATCGACTGTGCCGCAAAGCATGCTCGTGTGGCAGGGTCGTTACACTTATATAGTTAATATAAGTAGACATGCAATCATAATTGACTGTAGCGCATATAAAGCGCCCACAAGCTACCGGTGCCTGAAAACACAGTCCTTGCGGGATGAACGACTGACAAATTTCCGGGCAAGGGCGGTCCATTTAAAAATCATTCCTTCCTCGTCCCTTTTTAAAATGTTTTTATTTTATTATTTATTTTATTTTATTAACAACAAATCAATACAGGAAGTACATGAGGGAGCACAAGTATATATGGATAATATACAGATAATATACAATGGACAATTGAGCTAGCGGGTACAATATCACATTTACACAAGGACCTTAAGGGACATACATACACTTATAATTCTAACAGCTTTTTTGTTAGTAGAGTATTTAATTGTCTTAAAATTCAGTTGAATTTATTTTTGTAAGGTAAGAAAATGTGTTTCTTTGTTTGTAAATTTACATTTGTGACTATGAAATTTGGCCAAAAGAGTAATGAAATTAATTACATAAATGTTTCAGCTTATTTCTATCGTAGGTAAAGAATCCAAGCAGTACATCACTCCACAATAGTGTAAGATCTTCATAAATGTGTTAAATTATAAATCTACTAATGTCTTGCCACCGTTTTCTTACATTAATACAATGCCAAAAAAAGATGCAACACTGTTTCTGGGTGGTCATTACAAAAGGAGCAATTTGAGTTGATGTTTTCCTTAAACTTCTTCATATAGTGGTTGGCAGGAAAATATTTATGAATAGTTTAAAAGGAAACTTCCTTAATTTTGTTAACAAGTAGGCATGTGTGTGGCAACATCCAAACTTTTTCCCAACATCCTCCCTCGCCCCTTGCCCTGCAAGTGTATACTCGTCAGACGTCATGATACATCAATATAAGTGTCACTTAATTTTGTGGGCTGAGGGGATTGGGTGTGTCTTTTAAGTGTTTGGAATGCATCCTTAGACTGTTCTTATAGACATGCCTATTTCCAACACTTTTTCCATAAAACATGAATACGCTAGAACTGATGCACATCAAGAAATAATGGAGATAAATAACTGGAAAACTAGTTTGGGTGCACAAGAGCGCATTATCTCAATTTGCTAGGAGGTGTTTTCAACTGCATTCTAATGTTGACTTTGCTTAATTAAGAAAAAACGGTATCAAGTGAAGTGTTTTATGTATGCTCTGTTCTTGGGTCTCCGGCTGCCCGAGTGGACATTTGAAATGGAAGTTATGGAACTCCCTTGCGTGGTTCTTTTTATGGGAGAAAAGTCCTCAATGAAACTGACATTAAATGTGGAGAATGGTACATTTGCCTCTGTTGGCCATCAAGTAGCCTATTGATTTATATTCCATTGTAGGCTACCATTTGATACAATACATATTGTAATGACCTGGCTAGATCATAAATGAACAAATGTCCATACCGAGGCTTGAGTTTACGAATTCTCGGTTTATTAACCCAACTCAACACAGGCTACTGTTTGGCCGTAGCTCACGCCAAAAAGAACAAGGATAACAGTATAAAACAATCGTGACCATCTCTTGTTAAGACAAAACGTAAGAGAGAGAACAATGGCTAAGCATTGTCTTAAACTTGCAGTGCTCCACCCCCCTGCCAACCCCCTCCCCCTTGCTGTTCCACCCACCACAAGGATGCCCGGCACCGGAACATCCCAGGCATTCCCGTGGTTGGCAGATAGCAGGTTGACTGGCATGTCGTACACTGGGTACTGGTAAATCCAACACAACAAACGATCAGCATAACTCATGACACACAGCTGTCTGTGTGGGTCAGTACACAACCCCCTCACCACAAAGTCCCTCATCCCAGAGGGAACAAACAAAGTCTCTGAAGCGACCCGGATCTATTTTACAATAGTTATATTTTGTTTGTTTTTAGTCCTTCCTCTATTTCTGATGTCCATCCAGTTTGATTTATATTTGTAACTGTGCTATTTCACAAGTTCTGAACTTATATACATTTTACAGACCCCGTATGTTTTACATTGGTAATCTTATTAGTCCCACCATCCACTTTGGATTTCTATTTGCCATATATTTTTCAACTGTGCTGTGATGCTTCACAAAAGTACTGAACCATTCCATTCTCATAGCTTCTACAGATTGTAAATAAAAAATGATTTTTTGCTAAAATAATAATTATATTATTGATTGATTGACTATGGCTTTTCAAAACACCCAATTTTGCTATCTGCAGCGCTAGTTCTAGGCAAATGTTGCAATTCTTCAGCCATTCCTGGACCGGTGACCAAAAACGAGCTACATATGGACAAATACCAAAATAAATTATCTAATGACTCTGCCTCTTCACAGCTAAATCTGTAGAGCTGGGAAGATTGTATCCCCCATATATATAACATTCAACATTCTATTGGTTGCAAGAATTTTGTATAGTCATTTAAATTGAAAAATTAGAAGTTTGAATCCGGTGTTTTGCGTAATCAATTCATAAACCATATGGAATGGAGACATCGCAAATCTCTT
The DNA here is from genome assembly GCF_002021735.2 of Oncorhynchus kisutch. Taxonomy (NCBI): domain Eukaryota; kingdom Metazoa; phylum Chordata; class Actinopteri; order Salmoniformes; family Salmonidae; genus Oncorhynchus; species Oncorhynchus kisutch. Next base: position 18,932,227 of record NC_034176.2, on the reverse strand, counting down.
CCCAACTATTTTGCAATTTATATGGCACAGCTGTCAGTTTTTTGGTCCTTAAATTAAATTGGTATATGTTTTTATTTATCACACTTTTCTTTAACCATTTATGTTCTTTAATGCAGGGCCGGCACACACGTTCCTTACTTTTTCCCCTTCTAGTTGCCTCTTCCATTTTTGTGGTAATGCTGCAATTAGGTGGTTGTAATTTTGGGTAAGAACAGACATTTCCATGTGTGACATAACTCCACCAGTCCTATTTATGATATCATTCACTAAAATTACACCTTTTTTAAGCATTTCTCGGAAAAATATGTTTTTTTTAATCAATTAGTATATTTGAGTTTAACCACAATAATTGTTGTATTATTTGTTCTGTCTTTTCAGGTGGATTAAACTGAAATTGCAACCAACTTTCTAAGGCTTGTGTAAAAAAAATAATGATATTTTGGAAATGATTTCCTTTTCAACAACTGAAAGTGAGCAGTTGTAATCTGAATAAAGGGGAAAAGGCCATTCTTGAACATGGGGTGGGACGTTCCTACCAATTTACTAGAGAACCAGTTTGGATTTAAGTACAACTTTTGTATGACTGATGCCTTTAGTGAGAAGTCTAATGCTTTAATATTTAATAACTTCTGCCCTCCGAATTCATATTCGTTATATAAATAGGCCCTTGTAAATTTTGTCTGGCTTGCCATTCCAAATAAAATAGAATATTTTTTGTGAATATAATTTAAAAAGCAGGTCACTAAGGTGTAGGCAAAACCATAAGCAAATAGCTAAACTGTGATATGACTAAAGAGTTCATCAGGGTGATTTTTCCACAAATAGACAGGTATTTTCCTTTCCATGGTTCCAAGATCTTAATCTATTTTTGCTAACTTTCTATAAACATTTATTGGAGAAAGATAATTTCTTTCTTTTGCGTTGTGTATACAGAGTATGTCCACATCTCCATCAGACCATTTAATTGGTAAACTACAGGATAATGTAAAATGCGATTTTTTTTTAGAGATCCAATACGTAATATAGTACACTTATCAGCATGATGTTTCCACCCCCATGCTTCACAGTAGGTATGGTGTTCTTTGGATGCAACTCAGCATTCTTTGTCCTCCGAACATGACGAGTTGAGTTTTTACCAAAAAGTTCTATTTTGGTTTCATCTGACCATATGACATTCTCCCAATCTACTTCTGGATCATCCAAATGCTCTCTAGCAAACTTCAGACGGGCCTGGACATGTACTGGCTTAAGCAGGGGGACACATCTGGCACTGCAGGATTTGAGTCCCTAGCGGCATAGTGTGTTACTGATGGTAGGCTTTGTTACTTTGGTCCCAGCTCTCTGCAGGTCATTCACTGGGTCCCCCCGTGTGGTTCTGGGATTTTTGCTCACCGTTCTTGTGATCATTTTGACCCCACGGGGTGAGATCTTGCGTGGAGCCCCAGATCGAGGGAGATTATCAGTGGTCTTGTATGTCTTCCATTTCCTAATAATTGCTCCCACAGTTGATTTCTTCAAACCATGCTGCTTACCTATTGCAGATTCAGTCTTCCCAGCCTGGTGCAGGTCTACAATTTTGTTTCTGGTGTCCTTTGACAGCTCTTTGGTCTTGGCCATAGTGGAGTTTGGAGTGTGACTGTTTGAGGTTGTGGACAGGTGTCTTTTATACTGATAACAAGTTCAAATGGGCAGAAATGGGGAGATTTTATTAACCATCGTCATGTCCTAGATGATGGAGGTCAAATGTACCCCTTTTCCCTGAAACACCCACAACATGATCCCCCGTATGGACCATATTCCCAAGCATCTCCATGCAGTCAGACTTTTGATAATAATAATAATATACCCCCTCTCTGAATGTCCGAGTGTGACCCACTCCCCATGGGTTACTGCAGCTAATGTTGCCAGCACTGCCACTGCCTGGGTGGGGGCCCCCCACTAGAATCCCCAACGGCTAGGTACAAGGTCGTCAAGATTCTAATTAGCAGCTTTGAGAATTTCCTTGTATATTATGCTCTCCCTTTAGGGGGATTTGGCTTTGCAGAACCAACCCTGCCAAATAGGCTCAGAATCTTGAGGGGGCAGTGCTGCTCTAGGTCTCTGACCGCATTCTGGCTACATACAGACCGCTTACAGCAGGCCCATAAAACTGTTAGGGACTTCTTAATATCTGGGTCATTCAGGTGGGTGTCTAGGGTATAGGGTTGTGAACCGTTCCATCAATATAGGATTATAAAGAAATAAATTAGATCATTTATTTTAAAAATGTAGTTCATTTTAAAACACTGTTCCACCATGATAGGACAATAAATACATTTATAATTTATTTTAAAACGCTGTTCCACCATGACAATAAATAAGATGTATAATTCATTATAAAGAGTATATCCATCTGAACAACATTGAAAGCTGTCTCACACCCCCACTCACAACAATACATTGGTTCTGGGATATGCAACCATTACCTTTCTCACACTTTCCCAAACATAAAAAACCACACCATCCACACATACCGTGCCTATTGTTTACTGAGTTTTTATCTTCACCATGTTGAATTAGTGTTTTTGTGTTCCAATTAGTTATATTTCAAGATATATGGAAAAGCTATATTTTTTGTTGTATTATTACAATCCATAACCGGGCTAGAATTGGGTTTCATTATTTTACTCATTTATAATCAAATTTCAAATATATTTATAAAGCCCTTCTTACCTCAACTGATATCTCAAAGTGCTGTACAGAAACCCAGCCTAAAACTCCAAACAGCAAGCAATGCAGGTGTAGAAGCACGTGGCTAGGAAAAACTCCCTAGAAAGGCCAGAACCTAGGAAGAAACCTAGAGAGGAACCAGGCTATGAGGGGTGGCCAGTCCTCTTTTGGCTGTGCCGGGTGGAGATTATAACAGAACATGGCCAAGATGTTCATAGGTGACCAGCAGGGTCAAATAATAATAATCACAGTGGATGTCGAGGGTGCAACAGGTCAGCACCTCAGGGGTAAATGTCAGTTGGCTTTCATAGCCGATCATTCAGAGTATCTCTACCGCTCCTGCTGTCTCTAGAGAGTTGAAAACAGCAGGCCTGGGACAGGTAGCACATCCGGTGAACAGGTCAGGATTCCATAGCCGCAGGCAGAACAGTTGAAATTGAAGCAGCAGCACTGCCAGCTGGACTGGGGACAGCAAGGAGTCATCAGGCCAGATAGTCCTGAGGCATGGTCATAGGGCTCAGGTCCTCTGAGAGAGAGAAATAAAGAAAGAAAGAGAGAGAGAGTTAGAGAGAGCATACTTACATTCACACAGGACACCAGATAAGAAATACTCCAGATATAACAGACTGGTCCTAGCCCCCCGACACATAAACTTCTGCACCATTAATACTGGAGGCTGAGACAGGAAGAACTTTGTCATTTTTAAAATACCCATGGAGTAGACTTTGTCTCTGAACAACTGGTTATCAATATATAGTTTATTGATGACATCCGAAGTGCTGTAAGGAGGAACTCTCTAACTACAGATTCAGGAACTTCTCCTTCTTTCTCTTGGATACCTGTAAGTACCAGATTCTCTCTCATGGATCTAGTCTGTATGTCAAGTAAGGCTTCTCTCCCCTTCTTCCCCGGGTGTGCACGTCATAGTTCCTCTTCTGCCTCACACCAGCATTCACCAGTTGCTCTCTGGCAAAGGCGTGGGCTGTCTCCAGGCGGTCCTGGAGTCTCCGGGCATACTCCAGCCCCGGGGGAACAGGAGGGCTATCCTGGGGCTGAACAAACGCCATCTCTGCAGGGGTGCGGATCTCTCTCCTCAGCATGAGGAGGGCAGGCATGTAGGTGGTGGAGTCTTGGACAGTGGAGCGTCATGCCATGAGGACTATGGGCAGGTGCTTGTTGCAGTAACGCTGGTGCATTTTTATGGTGAAAATGATCTCCCCCCCAAACTTGAAACTCATGCGCTGCTTATGTATGCCAGTTAGGCTCTACACCCCTTGTAAAGTGGATTTGGCCACTTTAAAAAATACAGACCCATGGGCTAGGCTACATGAGGTTGTGCAACTATGATTTGAAAAGGTCACAACAACAATAAAAGGGGTTGTTTCTTATCCTGGGCATCATTCACAAGTGATAATATATAATTCACAAGTGATAGACTATTCTTGATTTAATCTGGTCTTTTTTTTAGGATCCCCATTAGCTGGGGTCCACACAACATGAAACATGACATAATACAGAACATTAATAGACAAGAACAGCTCAAGGACAGAACTACATCAATTTATAAAAGGAACACGTAGCCTACATATCAATACATACACAAACTATCTAGGTCAAATAGGAGAGAAGCGTTGTGTCGTGAGGTGTTGCTTTATCTGTTTTTTTAAACCAGGTTTGCTGTTCATTTGAGCAATATGAGATGGAAGGGAGTTCCATGCAATAATTGCTATATATAATACTGTACGCTTTCTTGAATGTGTTCTGTATTTGGGTACTGTGAAAAGACCCCTGGTGGCATGTCTGGTGGGGTAAGTTTGTGTGTGTCAGAGCTGTGTGTAAGTTGACTATGCAAACCATTTGGAATTTATCACATTAATGTTTCTTATTGAAAGGAGTGATGCAGTCAGTCTCTCCTCAATTCTTAGCCAAGAGAGACTGGCATGCATAGTATTTATATTAGCCCTCTGATTACAATGAAGAGCAAGATGTGCAGCTCTGTTCTGGGCCAGCTGCAGCTTAACTTTGTTTATCCTTGCAGCACTCGACCACACAATTGGACAATAATTAAAATAAGACAAATGGAGCCTGCAGGACTTGCTTTTTGGAGTGTGGTGTCAAAAGCAGGGCATCTCTTTATTACGGACAGACCTCTGCCCATCTTTACAACCATTGAATCTATATGTTTTGACCATGGGAGTTTGTAATCTAAGGTAACACCAAGTATTTTAGTCTCAACTTGTTCAACAGCCACAGCATTCATTACCAGAATCAGCAGAGGTCTAGAAAGTAGGGAATGATTTGTACCAAATACAATGCTCTTAGTTTTAGAGATGTTCAGTTCCAGTTTATTACTGGCCACCCATTCCCAAACAGACTGCAACTATTTCTTAAGGGTAGGCTGTGGTTGCTGATGTGTATATGGTTGAATCATCAGCATACATAGAGACGCATGCTCTGTTGAATGCCACTGGCAGGTCACAGATAAAAATAGATAAGAGTAGAGGGTCTAGAGAGCTGCCCAGCAGTACACCACACTTTACATGTTTGACATTAGAGAAGCTTATATTAAGAAAACCCTCTGAGTTCTATTAGATTGCCATATCATGGATTTAGAGCTAGCTGAGGTTGACAAGCCATAACACACAAGTTCTCAACAACAGGTTAGGGTCAATAATATCAAAGGCTGCACTGAAATCTAACAGTAGAGCTTCTCCTTATCAATTTATTTCAAGCAATCATCAGTCATTTGTGTCAGTGCAGTAGATGTTGAGTGCCCTTCTCAATAAGCATGCTGAAAGTCAAGTTGTTTATAGAGATCTAGCAGTGCATTTGGTCAAACACAATTCTTTCCAACAGTTTGCTAAGAGCTGGCAGCAAGCTGATAGGTCTGCTGTTAGAACCAGTAAAGGCCGCTTTACCCCTCTTGGGTAGTGAAATTACTTTGGCTTCCCTCCAGGCCTGAGGACAAAGACTTTCCTCTAGGTTCAGATCTAAGAAAGGACAGATAGGAGTGGCTATAGAGTCCGCTACTATCCTCAACAGCTTTACATAAGTTGTCAATGCCAGGAGATTTGTAATTATTGATCAATAACAATCATTTTCCCACAAACTTGACAAAACTCGAACTTGCAAAGATTGCCTGATCATTATTTGTTTTTTTATGCATGAGTATGATTGCTCACTGTTCGTTGTTGGCATTTCCTGCCTAAGTTTGCATACCTTGTCAATTAAGTAATTATTAAAACAATTGGCAACATCAAATGTTTTTTTGATGAATTATCCAAATTTGATGAAGGATGGGAGTTGAATTTGTCTTTCTGCCCATAATTTCATTTAAAGTACTCCAAAGACTTGTTCCATTATTCTTTATGTCATTGATCTTGGCTTCATAATACAGTTTCTTCTTTTTGGTGAGTTTAGTTGTATAATTTCTCAATTTGCAGTAAATCAGCCAGTCAGATGTGCAGCCAGACTTATTATCCACTGCTTTTGCCCCATTTCTTTCAACCATACAGTTTTTCAATGCTGCATTAATCCATGAAGCCCGAACAGTTCTAACAGTCAGTTTCTTAACAGGTGCATTTTTATCAATAAATGTAAGAAGCAATATCATCAAGTGTAAATTCATCAAGTGCAGCATCTGGGTGCTCCTTATTAATCACACCAGACCAACAAATAGATGTGCCAAGTAAACCTGCAACCACAACACTTCAATAACACTTGAAATTAGAGGTCGACCGATTAGGATTTTTCAACACCGATACTGATTACTGGAGAACAAAAAAAGCCTATGCATCGGCCAATTTTTTAAACTGTATTTGTAATGACAATTACAACAATACTGAATGAACCGTTTTAACTTAATATAATACATCAATAAAATCTATTTAGCCTCAAATAAATAATGAAACATGTTCAATTTGGTTTAAATAATGCAAAAACAAAGTGTTGGAGAAGAAAGTAAAAGTCCAATATGTGCCATGTAAGAAAGCTAACGTTTAAGTTCCTTGCTCAGAACATGAGAACATATGAAAGCTGGTGGTTCCTTTTAACACGAGTCTTCAATATTCCCAGGTAAGAAGTTTTAGGTTGTAGTTATTATAGGCAATATAGGAGTATTTCTCTCTATACCATTTGTATTTCATATACCTTTGACTATTGGATGCTCTTATAGGCACTTTAGTATTGCCAGTAACAGTTTAGCTTCCGTACCTCTCCTCGCTCCTACCTGGGCTCAAACGAGGAACACAACGACAATGGCCACCCTTGAAGCAGCGTTACCCATGCAGAGCAAGGGGAACAACTACTCCAAGTCTCAGAGCGAGTGTCAAGGGTGTCCTCCTCTTCATCTGAAGAGTGCTAGTTCATGATGAATATTTAATAAAAGAAAGCACTGAACACTGAATACAAACTATACAAAAACAATAAACAAATAACGACCGTGACACTATACATGAGACCTGTGCTGATACAAGCAACTAACATAGACAATCACCCACAAACAAACAGTGAAATCCAGGCTACCTAAGTATGATTCTCAATCAGAGACAACTAATGACAACTGCCTCTGATTGAGAACCATACTAGGCCGAAACATAGAAATCCCAAAATCATAGAAAAACATACATAGACTGCCCACCCCAACTCACGCCCTGACCATACTAAATAATGACAAAAACAACAGAAATAAAGGTCAGAACGTGACAGCGAGTGACGTTTGAAACACTATTAGCGTGCACCCCGCTAACTAGCTAGCCATTTCACATCACATCGTTACATCAGCCTGGAGTCGATAGGCTTGAAGTCATAAACAGCAGAGCTGCTGGCAAAAGGCACGAAAGTGCGGTTTGAATGAATGCTTATGAGCCTGCTGCTGCCTACCACCACTCAGTCAGACTGCTCTATCAAATCATAGACTTAATTATAACATAATAACACACAGAAATGCGAGCCATAGGTCATTAATATGGTCGAATCCGGAAACTATCATCTCGAAAACAAGACGTTTATTCTTTCAGTGAAATACAGAACCGTTCTGAATTTTATCTAACGGGTGGCATCCATCAGTCTAAATATTCCTGTTACATTGCACAGCCTTCAATGTTATGTCATAATTACGTAAAATTCTGGCAAATTAGTTCGCAATGAGCCAGGTGGCCCAAACTGTTGCATATACCCTGACTCTGCGTGCAATGAACGCAAGAGAAGTGACACAATTTCACCTGGTTAATATTGCCTGCTAACCTGGATTTCTTTTAGCTAAATATGCAGGTTTAAAAATATATACTTCTGTGTATTGATTTTAAGAAAGGCATTGGTGTTTATGGTTAGGTACACGTTGGAGCAACGACAGTCCTTTTTCGTGAATGCGCACGTCATCGATTATATGCAACGCAGGACACGCTAGATAAACTAGTAATATCATCAACCATGTGTAGTTATAACTAGTGATTATGATTGATTAAGTTTAATGCTAGTTAGAAACTTACCTTGGCTTCTTACTGCATTCGCGTAACAGGCGGGCTCCTCGTGAGGCAGGTGGTTAGAGCGTTGGACTAGTTAACCATAAGGTTGCAAGATTGAATCCCTGAGTTGACAAGGTAAAAATCTTTCGTTCTGCCCCTGAACAAAGCAGTTAATCCACCGTTCCTAGGCCATCATTGAAAATAAGAATGTGTTCTTAACTGACTTGGCTAGTTAAATAAAGATTAAAAAAATAGGCAAATTCAGCGTCCAAAATTACCGATTTCGATTGTTATGAAAACTTGAATTCGGCCCTAATTAATCGGCCATTCCGATTAATCGGTTGACCTCTACTTGACATAAGATCTTCTCTATGCATTACATGGATATGGCTCTGAATATATATATATATATATATATATATATATATATATATATACAGCAACATCTCCCCCATAAGCATTCCTGTCTCTTCGATAGATGTTAGATCATTGTATTGCTACTGCTGTATCATCAAATTAATTATCTAAGTGAGTCTCAGATATGAATGTTTTCTAATACACACAGTATATTAATATGGGATATATTCATCCCTTTCCTGGGTAGTTTATCACAGACAGACATAATATAGAAAAGAGCAAACGAATCAAGAGAAAACAATACACATTCATCAGCCCATTAATCAGTTAGTGCGTGTGTGTGTGCTGTGGGGTTGAAGCTACAAATCCATAGGCTTGGCTCTCTCATCCCTTCCAGGCTTTTGGGAGGGTGGAAAATGAACCTGTCATAGTGGATGTAAGCAATGTCGGAGGGGTAATGCCTTATGATTAACAAGACATGGTGTGATCATAACAACATACAGGAACTCAAGTCCTTCTGTTCACCTGACTTAGAATTCCTCACAATCAAATGTCGACCGCATTATCTACCAAGGGAAATCTCTTCGATTATAATCACAGACTCATATATTCCCCCCCAAGCAGACACATTGATGGCCCTGAACGAACTTTATTTGACTCTAAGTAAACTGGAAACCACATATCCTTCAACTAACTAATTCATTGTAGCTTGGGATTTTAACAAGGCTAATCTGAAAACAAGACTCCCTAAATTCTATCAGCATATCGATTGCGCAACCAGGGCTGGTAAAACCGTGGATCATTGTTATTCAAACTTCCGCGATGCATGTAAGGCCCTCCCCCGCCCTCCTTTCGGAAAATAGAAGCTCCCGCACTCAGGTCTGTTCAACGCTGGTCCGACCAATCTGATTCCACACTTCAAGACTGCTTCGATCACGTGGATTGGGATATGTTCCGCATTGCGTCCAACAACAACATTGACGAATACGATGATTCGGTGAGCGAGTTCATTAGAAAGTGCATCGGCGATGTTATACCCACAGCAACGAGTAAAACATTCCCAAACCAGAAACTGTGGATTGATGGCAGCATTCACAGGAAACTGAAAGCGCGAACCACTGCTTTTAACCAGGGCAAGGTGACCGGAAACATGACCGAATACAAACAGTGTAGCTATTCCCTCCGCAAGGTAATCAAACAAGCTAAGCGCCAGTATAGAGACAAAGTAGAGTCGCAATTCAAAGGCTCAGACACAAAAAAAATCAAATCAAATCAAATGTATTTGTCACATACACATGGTTAGCAGATGTTAATGCGAGTGTAGCGAAATGCTTGTGCTTCTAGTTCCGACAATGCAGTAATAACGAACAAGTAATCTAACTAACAATTCCAAAAAAAACTACTGTCTTATACACAATGTAAGGGGATAAAGAATATTACATAAGGATATATGAATGAGTGATGGTACAGAGCAGCATAGGCAAGATACAGTAGATGATATCGAGTACAGTATATACATATGAGATGAGTATGTAAACCAAGTGGCATAGTTAAAGTGGCTAGTGATACATGTATTACATAAGGATGCAGTCGATGATATAGAGTACAGTATCTACGTATGCATATGAGATTAATAATGTAGGGTAAGTAACATTATATAAGGTAGCATTGTTTAAAGTGGCTAGTGATATATTTACATCATGTGAACCTGAGGTATGTGGCAGGGTCTACAGTCAGTCTACAGTCAATCACGGATTACAAAAATAATAATGTAGGGTAAGTAACATTATATAAGGTAGCATTGTTTAAAGTGGCTAGTGATATATTTACATCATGTGAACCTGAGGTATGTGGCAGGGTCTACAGTCAGTCTACAGTCAATCACGGATTACAAAAAGAAACCAGCCCCGTCGCGGACCAGGATGTCTTGCTCCCAGACAGACTAAATAACTTCTTTGCTCGCTTTGAGGACAATACAGTGCCGCTACCAAAACCTGCGGACTCTCCTTCACTGCAGCCGACGTGAGGAAAACATTTAACGTGTTAACCCTCGCAAGGCTGCAGGCCCAGACGGCAGGCCCAGATGGAATCCCCAGCCGCGTCCTCAGAGCATGCGCAGACCAGCTGTCTGGTGTGTTTACGGACATATTCAATCAATCCTTATCCCAGTCTGCTGTTCCCACATGCTTCAAGAGGGCCACCATTGTTCCTGTTTCCAAGAAAGCTAAGGTAACTGAGCTAAACGACTACCACCCCGTAGCACTCACTTCCGACATTATGAAGTGCTTTGAGAGACTAGTCTAGGACCATATCACCTCCACCCTACCTGACACCCTAAACCCACTCCAATTTGCTTACCGCCCAAATAGGTCCACAGAAGATGCAATCTCAACCACACTGCACACTGCCCAAACCCATCTGGACAAGAGGAATACCTATGTGAGAATGCTGTTCATCAACTACAGCTCAGCATTTAACACCATAGTACCCTCCAAACTCGTCATCAAGCTTGAGACCCTGGGTCTCGACCCCACCCTGTGCAACTGGGTACTGGACTTCCCGACGGGACGCCCCTAGGTGGTGAGGGTAGGTAACAACATCTCCACCCCGCTGATCCTCAACACTGGGCCCCACAAGGGTGCGTTCTGAGCCCTCTCCTGTACTCCCTGTTCACCCAACTCAATCATCAAGCTTGCGGACGACACTACAGTGGCAGGCTTGATTACCAACAATGACGAGACGGCCTACAGGGAGGAGGTGAGGGCCCTCGGAGTGTGGTGTCAGGAAAATAACCTCACACTCAACGTCAAAAAAACAAAGGAGATGATTGTGGACTTCAGGATACAGCAGAGGGAGCATCCCCCTATCCACATCGACGGGACAGTAGTGGAGAGGGTAGTAAGTTTTAAGTTCCTCAGCGTACACATCACGGACAAACTGAATTTGTCCACCCACACAGACAGTGTTGTGAAGAAGGCGCAGCAGCGCCTCTTCAACCTCTGAAGAAATTCGGCTTGTCACCAAAGCACTCACAAACTTCTACAGATGCACAATCGAGAGCATCCTGTTGGGCTGTATCACCGCCTGGTACAGCAACTGCTCCACCCACAACCGTAAGGCTCTCCAGAGGGTAGTGAGGTCTGCACAACGCATCACCGGGGGCAAACTACCTGCCCTCCAGGACACCTACACCACCCGATGTCACAGGAAGGCCATAAAGATCATCAAGGACAACAACCACCCGAGCCACTGCCTGTTCACGCCGCTATCATCCAGAAGGCGAGGTCAGTACAGGTGCATCAAAGCAGGGACCGGGAGACTGAAAAACAGCTTCTATCTCAAGGTCATCAGACTGTTAAACAGCCACCACTAACATTGAGTGGCTGCTGCCAACACACTGACTCAACTCCAGCCACTTTAATAATGGGAATTGATGTAAAATATATCACTAGCCACTTTAAACAATGCCACTTAATATAATGTTTACATACCCTACATTACTCATTTCATATGTATATACTGTACTCAATACCATCTACTGCATCTTGCCTATGCCGTTCTGTACCATCACTCATTCATATATCTGTATGTAAATATTCTTTATCCCTTTACACTTGTGTGTATAAGGTAGTAGTTGTGGAATTGTTCGGTTAGTTTACTCGTTGGTTATTTCTGCATTATCGGAACTAGAAGCACAAGCATGTGCATTAACATCTACAACCATGTGTATGTGACGAATAAAATTTGATTTGATTTGTCCCCACGAGCTCTGGCAGCTATGTTTCCTTTTCTGGCGCATAGTCCTTGTTGAGGAAGATTCCAATGCATTCGGAAAGTATTCACACCCCTTGACTTTTTCCACATGTTATTAGGTTACAACCTTATTAGAAAATTCATTTAAAAAAATTATCATCAATCTACACACAATACCCCATAATGACAAAGTGAAAACAGGTTTTTATCAAGTTTAACAAATGTATTAAAAGTTAGATAGCAGAGGTCAGGAAGGCTCAGGTGAACAAGGAGACTGTTGTAGCTGTCTTTTTTTGATGTGGAGAAGCTCGTCAAACATCTCATTCCAAAATCATGGGCATTAATATGGAGTTGGTCCCCCCTTTGCTGCTATAACAGCCTCCACTCTTCTGGGAAGGCTTTCCCCTAGATGTTGGAACATTGCTGCAGGGACTTGCTTCCATTCAGCCATGAGAGCATTAGTGATGTCGGGCACTGATGTTTGGCAATTACGCCTGGCTCGCAGTCGGCATTCCAATTCATCCCAAAGGTGTTCGATGGGGTTGAGTTCAGGGCTCTGTGCAGGCCAGTCAAGTTCTTCCATACCAATCTCGACAAACAATTTCTGTATGGACCTCGCTTTGTGCATGTTGGCATTGTCATGCTGAAACAGGAAAGGGCCTTCCCCAAACTGTTGCCAAAAAGTTGGAAGCACACGATCGTTTAGAATGTAATTGTATGCTGTGCGTTAAGATTTCCCTTCACTGGAACTATGAGGCCTAGCCAGAACCATGAAAAACAGCCCCAGACCATTATTCCTCCTCCAACAAACTTTACAGTTGGAACTATGCATTCAGGCAGGTAGCGTTCTCCTGGCATCCGCCAAAACCAGATTTGTCTGCCAGACTGCCAGATGGTGAAGCGTGATTCATCACTCCAGAGAACGTGTTTCCACTGCTCCAGAGTCCAATAGTGGCAAGCTTTACACCACTCCAGCAGACGCTTGGCATTGCGCATGGTAATCTTTGGCTTGTGTATGGCTGCTCGGCCATGGAAACCTATTTCATGAAGCTCCTGACTAATAGTTCTTCTTGCTTCCAGAGGCAGTTTGGAACTCAGTAGTGAGTGTTGCAACCGAGGACAGACGATTTTTATACGCTTCCGCGGTCCTGTTCTGTGAGCTTGTGGCCTACCACTTCATGGCTGAGCAGTTCCTAGATGCTCATAGGCATTTCCACTTCATAATAACAGCACTTACAGTTGACCGGGGCAGCTCTAACACGGCAGAAATTTGACGAACAAACTTGGAAAGGTGGCATCCTATGACGGTGCGACGTTGAAAGTCACTGAGCTCTTCAGTAAGGCCATTCTACTGCCAATGTTTGTCTGTGGAGATTGCATGGCTGTGTGCTTGATTTTATACACCTGTCAGCAATAGGTGTGGCTGAAATAGCCGAAGCCACTCATTTGAAGTGGTGTCTACATACTTTTGTATATGTAGGGTATATTTATCGGTTTTAAAGGCTTAATGTAAACTATGTTGTCTGGTTTCTTCATATATCCACAGGTTTGTCAATACAAAATAGAGCTACTCTCTCCCCATGCGTCCAATCGGTATGCACATGCTCCTCCTCAAGGGCTTCTAACAATCTTAAATTACAAAAAGAAAGCCAGTCACGTTTCAAACACCAAGGCTGCCCTACCGCACAAGCTAAACACCTTTTTCTCACACTTCGAGCATAAGGACAACTCTGAGTTCCCATGGAGATCCCCTGAGGACAACGAGGTCTCCACAGAGATGTATGCAAGTCATTCAAACGTGTTAACCCTCGCAAGGCTGGTGGCCCAAATGGCATCCCTAGCCGCAACCTCAGAGCATGTGCAGACCAGCTAGCTGTTGTGTTTTTGGACATTTTTCAATCTCACCACAATGCTCACGGCCCTGGGACTAAACTCCTCCCAATGCAACTGGGTTCTGGACTTCCTGAGGGGCCGCCCCCAAGTGGTGAAGATAGGCAACACTACATACTCCACACTGATCCTCAACATGGGGGGAGCCCACAGGGTGTGTTTTCAGTTCCCTTCTGTACTCCCTGTATACCCACGACTACATGGCCTCACACAGTTCCAACTCCATCATCACGTTCGCTGACGACAGTAGTAGGCCTTATTGCCAACAATGAGAAGGCCTACAGCGGGAAGGTAGACACACTGACGGCATGGTATCAGGTATATACAGTAACTTCTACCTCAACGTCAGCAAAAGAAAGGAACTGATTGTGGACTTCAGGAGGAACCAGGCTGGGCACGCCCCCATACTCATCAATGGGGCCACCATGGAGGCGGTCAAAAGCTTGAAGTTCCTCGGCATACACATCTCCAGGGAGCTAAAATTGTCAAACCACATGGACTCCGTGGTGAAGAAGGCAAGACAGCGACTCTCCAACCTCAGGAGGCTGAAGAAATTTGGGCCTGTCACAGTGTTCTACAGGAGCACAAATGAGATCATACTGTTGGACTGCATCACAGCCTGGTATGGCAACTTCACTGCCGCTGACTGCAAAGCGCTAGAGAGGGTGGTACACTCAGCTGAACGTACCATTGGGTGCACACTGCCTACCCTCCATGACACCTACACAACCAGGTTTCGCAGGAAGGCCAAGAAGATCATCAGTGACCTCAGCCACCCAAGCCACAGCCTGTACACCCTACTTCCATCACTCAGTCACGGCAGTATAGGAGCATCATGGCAAAAACTGCCCTATTGGCCAATAGCTTCTACCCCCAGACCATCAGGCTGCTGAATAGCCACCACTAGTCAGCTACCTGCTCCCGCTATAGACAATCCTCCCTCCCTGCACCCCCTATGGACATTTTGGACGTCCCTACTCCATTGAAGTTCACATTTCAAATGGTTACGGTTATGGTATGGTTTAGGGTAGAGACGTCCCGAGGATCACGAATAGCACAGGCTAAACTAGCGTGCTAGCTGAACTATGCTAGTTTTCATCCTCATTGCCAAATTTCATGAATATTGCACCCTAAGCTTCAATATAAACATGAAAAATATGTATTGTTTTGTTGAATAGTAATTACTAGTTTGATATCTGTCGTAAGATGACAGTGGCGAAGGATATCATTGTTACTTAACGAGGATCCAAGTTCAGTTTTAAGATCCACTAGCGTCATTGGCGTAGGTTTAGCTGGACATTTCTGACTGGTAATGGAACTGTGACAATGGGCAGCCTCTCCCGCTTGGCTTGACGGGATATGTAGTGATTAATCCAACATAGCCAGATACAGTGCATTTGGAAAGTATTCGGCCCCCTTCACTTTTGCCATGTTAAATTTTGTTACGCGTTTATTCGAAAATGGATTCATATGTTTTTTTCTGCCATCAATTTACACGCCATAATGAAACAGGTTTTTAGACATTTTTTTTATTTTTTAAATCTGAAATATCACATTTACATAAATATTCACACCCTTTACTCTGTCATTTGCTGAAGCACCTTTGGCAGTGATTACAGCCAATAGTTATAGTTGAAGTCGGAAGTTTACATATACTTAGTTTGGAGTCATTAAAACTCGTTTTTCAACCACTCCACAAATTTCTTGTTAACATACTATAGTTTTGGCAAGTCGGTTAGGACATTTACTTTGTACATGACACAAGTAATTTTTCCAACAATTGTTTACAGACAGATTATTTCACTTTAAAATTCACTGTATCACAATTCCAGTGGGTCAGAAGTTTACATACACTAAGTTGACTGTGCCTTTAAACAGCTTGGAAATTTCCAGAAAATTATAGGCTAATTGACGTCATTTAAGTCAATTGGAGGTGTACCTGTGGATGTATTTCAAGGCCTACCTTCAAACTCCGTGCCTCTTTGCTTGACATCATGGGAAAATCAAAAGAAATCAGCCAAGACCTCAGATTTTTTTTTGAGACCTCCACAAGTCTGGTTCATCCTTGGGAGCAATTTCCAAACGCCTGAAGGTACCACGTTCTTCCATACAAACAATAGTATGCAAGTATAAACACCATGGGACCATGCAGCCATCATACCGCTCAGGAGGAGAAGTGTTCTGTCTCCTAGAGATGAATGTACTTTGGTGTGAAAAGTGCAAATCAATCCCAGAACAACAGCAAAGGACCTTGTGAAGATGCTGGAGGAAACGGGTACAAAAATATATATTTCCACAGCAAAACGAGTCCTATATCGACATAACCTGAAAGGCCGCTCAGCAAGGAAGAAGCCACTGCTCCAGAACCGCTGTAAAAAAGCCAGACTACGGTTTGCAACTGCACATGGGGACAAAGATCATACTTTTTGGAGAAATGTCCTCTGGTCTGATGAAACAAAAATAGAACTGTTTGGCCATAATGACCATCGTTATATTTGGAGGAAAAAGGGGGAGGCATGCAAGCCGAAGAACACCATCCCAACCGTGAAGCACAAGGGTGGCAGCACCATGTTGTGGGGGTGCTTTGCTGCAGGAGGGACTGGTGCACTTCACAAAATAGATGGCATCATGAGGGAAGAAAATTATGTAGACATATTGAAGCATCATCTCCAGACATCAGTCAGGAAGTTAAAGCTTGGTCGCAAATGGGTCTTCCAAATGGACAAGCACACTTCCAAAGTTGTGGCAAAATGGCTTAAGGACAACAAAGTCAAGGTATTGGGGTGGCCATCACAAGCCCTGACCTCAATCAAATAGAAAGTTTGTGGGCAGAACTGAAAAAGCTTGTGCGAGCAAGGAGGCCTACAAACCTGACTCAGTAACACCAGCTTGGTCAGGAGAAATGGGCCAAAATTCACCCAACTTATTGTGGGAAGCTTGTGGAAGGCTACCTGAAGCATTTGATCCAAGTTAAACAATTTAAAGGCAATGCTACCAAATACTAATTGAGTGTATGTAAACTTCTGACCCACTGGGGATGTGATGAAAGAAATAAAAGCTGAAATAAATCATTCTCTCTACTATTATTCTGACATTTCACATTCTTAAAATAAAGTAGTGATCCTAACTGATCTAAGACAGGGACATTTTTACTTGGATTAAATGTCAGGAATTGTGAAAAACTGAGTTTAATGTATTTGGCTAAGGTGTATGTAAACTTCTGACTTCAACTGTATATTTCAGCAATAAGGCCAGAGGGGTGTGGTATATGGCCAATATACCACGGCTAAGGGCTCTTCTTATGCACGACGCAATGTGGAGTGCCTGTATACAGCCCTTAGCTATGGTATATTGGCCATATATCACAAACCCCCAAGGTGCCTTATTGCTATTATAAACTGGTTACCAACGTAATTAGAACAGTAAAAAGTATTTTTGTTGCCATTCCTGTGGTATACGGTCTGATATACCACGGCTGTCAGCCAATCAGCATTCAGGGCTCAACCCATCCATTTTATAATTAATTATATTATCTAATTCCCAATCCCTGTAACGAATCGTAATCCAAACTATTTAAAATCGTTGTTATATTTACATGAACATCCACATTGTCAAAGTATCACTGATATGCCTGCCAGTCCTTTTTGAACGCACACTTTCAATCAGTGTGCTATTTGGTTATTGTTTTGTTTTCCCATCTATTACTGTATGCAAACAAGGGTCATTCATTATAATGTGCTTTTTATTTAATAATTTACACTTCAATTACATTAAGATGGGTGTGCATTTCATTCAGCTGTTAGGATTTCCACATTTGAATCATGGTCTCATATGATTTTACTTTTATTTGTTTAATTGAAAGCTGACAATTTGTTAATTTAAGAGACTATATATGGACTGCAGTTTGTAGTTTGATTTAAATCTTGCTTGTTTCATTCAAATCTTTCCAACCATCCTAAGTTAGTTCCTGTATATAATAACGATAAAATGTATTTTGCTATAGGGACAGATAGAATTAAAACATTGACACAATGAGTTATAAAGAGATACATTGCACTGACATGCTTTCGCTTGTTCTAATTTACAGCATCAGTTACTAGATGGCTGTGAATGATAAGAAAATAAACATTGTTATCTATAGTTTGACAACTGAAAGTTTTTAGCAGTGGCAGAGCTGATCCCATTCAAATAAGCAAAACAAAGAGACATCCTCGGCTGAAACATATGCAAATCACCTGATGATCATTAAATTGATGGCATTTCTGAAGTGTGTGTGTGCGCTATTAGGCATCTGTTTAGCGAGGTTACTCCACTCACATACAGGGAACGATTTGAGACACACTTCAGGGAGATAGACACAATCCATGTGTAAGTTTTTTTCAAATATATTCAATTCAGATGTACAGTTATTTCTAATGTTGACATACCAAACTTTGCAGTTCTATTAGGATATTGCTCATATTTTAATATTGATTCAATATGTGAATAGTAACTGCTCAACTGTATCTAATGTATTGTTTTATGATAATTAATTGTATTGTTATGACATTACGTTCTTTATTGAATGAGGCATGCAGTTTCATATTTGGCTCAGAATTGAAATGAATTGTGAACGTGCATGCCATGAAAGATGGCAGAATTCAGATATGATGTCATTGTTTTAGCACTAGCCACTGAGTTGAACTACCTACCGTGTGTGATATGGTTCAATGTGCCAATAAATCATCACAATCTCCTTTTTTTGTTTTATCAATTGCCTAAAAGATCCCAAAAGATAAAATTGGGATCATGTATCTTCTGCTAATAACTTTTTTTAAAAGAGCCGCGGAGAACAATGTACAATACGGCGGACTTAATAAAATAAGATTTCTATTTTTTGCATAAATGTTTTTGTACGATTTTATTTTGTTTTTCCAAACAATATAAACATACACAGACAAAATACATCAGACAGACACACACAAACATAAACCACATCATCCCTGCCCAGACCCACGTTCCCACCACCTCCATCTCTAGCTCCTGCAAGATTCTATTCCACATGACCTTATGTCGCCCCCACCCTTTCAGTATTCAAATAATATTGCATTTGTTTCTTCCACCGTCCCAGCGATGGAGGATCACTTGATTTCAATTTTTTAAGCAAAAGTATTTAAAAAAATTATTGACGATAAAAGTCATATGCAGATAGACAGAATAACATTTTAAAATTCGGACAGCAAAATTCGGACATGAATATCCCTAGAAAATATTCCTATTCATGAAAATCACAAATGAAATATATTGAGACACAGCTTAGCCTTTTGTTAATCACACCGTCATCTCAGATTTTCAAAATATGCTTTACAGCCAGCGCTAGACAAGCATTTGTGTAAGTATATCATAGCCTAGCATAGCATTATGCCCTGCTAGCAGCAGGCAACATTTTCACGAAAATAAGAAAAGCAATCAAATTAAATAATTTACCTTTGAAGAACTTCGGATGTTTTCACTCACAAGACTCCCAGTTAGATAGCAAATGTTCCTTTTTTCCCAAAATATTATTTTTGTAGGCGAAATAGCTCAGTTTGTTCTTCATGTTTGGCTGAGAAATCGACCGGAAAATGCGGTCACTACAACACTGAACTTTTTTCCAAATTAGCTCCATAATATCAACACAAACATGGCAAACGTTGTTTAGAATCAATCCTCAAGGTGTTTTTCACATATCTATTCTATAATATATCCACTGGGACAATTGGTTTCTCATTAGAAGCGATTGGAATAATGGCTACCTCTGCACTTTACGCAAGATTTTCTGCGGGAGCCATCATGTGACCACTTGCTCAATGTGGTCACTTACGGCTATTCTTCAACATAAATGCGTAAAAATACGTCACAATGCTGTAGACACCTTGGGGAATACGTATAAAGCGTAAGCTCATTCGTAGCCCATTCACAGCCATTGAAGGAGTCATTGGCATGCAGCGCTTTCAAAATATGGGGCACTTCCTGATTGGATTTTTATCTGGGTTTCGCCTGTAATATCAGTTCTGTTGCACTCACAGACAATATCTTTGCAGTTTTGGAAACGTTAGAGTGTTTTCTATCCAAATCTGTCAATTATATGCATAGTCGAGCATCTTGTCGTGACAAAATATCCTGTTTAAAACGGAAACGTTTTTTATCCAAAAATGAAATACCGCCCCCAGAGTTTCGACATGACTCTGCCTTTGTGTTGTAAAATTTGTGAATTTTGTCTCTTGTATAATAAATTCTGTACATTAGGTTATACTGGATTAACTGTACATTTTCGTTAACTGTAATTTCGTTAGTTATGTTCCAACACTCCCTCCAGCTTGTTCTAATATTAGTTATTTTTAGGTCTTGGTTCCAAAGTTTATATTTCTTTCTAAGATATTCTGTTGGATAGGCCTTCTGCAAGGCCTTACCAATGATATGAGTATCCTTTTCTGACTCAAATAGAATTCCCTCAACATTGCTCTGAGTTGAGACCGCCGTCTTTATGCACCTCTGCTATTGCTTCAGTAGAGAACATAAACACACACCCCCATTCACCTCCTCTCTCGTCCACAGACATCCATGGAAGCACTCTTCAAGAAGGGGTATTCCTTCACTCTCCCTCCCAACACCTCTCTCCTCCCCAACACCACCAATACCTCTCTCCCCTTCCAGCCCATCTTCGAGTGTTTAGATTCAAGAACTGCAATGGTGCTCTTTTCCGTGATCTCCCTGATCAACTTCCTCCTCATGGTCCCCCTCAACACCTGGGTCATGTGGCTCAGTACCAGGCCGGGAGTTCCCATGACAACACCAACAACAACGAAAACAATCGAGATCTTCACCTGTAACCTGGCTGCAATGGAGATAGGCCACAGCTTCATAATCACCTGCTTCTCTATTAGCTACTACCTGAATGTGGATGCATTGATAATCATCTCCATAATGAGTGATAGCCTTGTCACATGTGGTAGACCTCTGTTCCATTGCTGTACCTGCCTGGAGCGTTACCTGGCCGTGGTCCACCCTGTGGCCTACCTGAGGCTCAGAGCCCCCCGGTACAGGTGGGCCCTGACTGGGGTTATCTGGCTGGTTTCCCTGGGCTGGGTGGGGGTGATGGTATGGTGTTTTCCATCTTATCCCACCAAACTGCTTTTTGGCTTGTTCCTACCCCCTTTAATGTTCATGTGTTTCTGTAGCCTGGCCGTTCTGAGGGTTCTGATTCGTCCAGGGCCGGGGGAAGGGGGCAGGGACAAGAAGCAGAGTGAACAATTGAAGATGAGGGCTTTCAGAACCATCATGGTCATCTTGGCGACGCTGGTGGTCAGTTTCGGGTCGTCTCTTATTGTGTCGGTGGTGAAGGATCTGATCCCCTATGACAATGGGTGCATAGCTCTCGTAGTGACCTTCCTGTTTTTTTCCCCCAGTTCTGCTGTTCAACCTCTTCTTTTCTTACACAAGGTCGGGAAACTGCATTGCCTTTAAAACCCTATGTCTAGGGCAATGTTTCCCAACTCCAGTCCTCGAGTACCCCCAACAGCAAACATTCTTGTTGTAGCATCTGACAAATTCACCTGATTCAACTCATTGAGGGCTCGATGATTAGTTAAATCAGGTGTGTTTGTCCGGGGCTAAAACACAAATTAGTGCTGTTGGGTGGACTGGAGTTGGGAAACACTCGCCTTGGGAATGATATTCTGTGCATCAGTGGCTTAGCAACCTGTTGGCCTGGCCCTGTAAAGGTTTTGTATAGCACATGCGCAGAGCATTACATGGACATTTAGAAAACAGGATGCTAAAGCCTCAGGGCTTGTTTGACATTGCAGCTGACACTGTAGGCAGCTGCCCGCTGACTGATGACATGGAAGGTGCTGGGGTTCTTTATGGTTTGCACACTCGGTGTATACCAACAACCACAAAATGTAAATCCACTAAGACGGACTCTAATTGACTTGCTAATGCAGGCATGCCTCAAGGGAGGGTGCAAATTGGGAAGAGACAATAGTTTGAATTCTGTTGGAGTTGATGTCTGTCACCAATTGGTAAGAAATTGGCACCCCAGATTCCATCTGGTCCTAGTCTTGTCCAACATCACAATGTATTTTTTATGGTCTGTGTGCAGTAGCGCTTTCTGCCCACATGCTTGTTGGTCGTTTTTGGAGGAATGTGATTGTCCCATATTTATTTGTCCTCTTTTTGTCTTTGCTGAAGCCCATTTCAAACACTTTACTTTCATAAAATAATATACAAATACCATCATTTGTCACTTGAATGATCTTCCTCTGGAAGGAATGTTTTATGTACAAAAACGGAAAAAATATATACATCACACACAGGTGTTAGGCAACCGGTCATCAGGTTATTTGAATATGTTTCAGTCTCAGGTGTCTGTTTTGTTTTTCTTATTTGAATGGGATCAGCTCTGCCACTGCTAAAAACATTCAGTTGTCAAACTATAGATAACAATGTTTATTTTCTTATCATTCACAGCCATCTAGACTGATGCCGTAAATTAGAACAAGATAAAGCATGACAGTGCAATGTACAATGCATTCGGAAAGTATTCAGACCCCTTGATTTTTTTCCACATTTTGTTACGTTACAGCATAATTCAAAAATCATAAAATTGTATAAAAATTGTATATAAATTCTAAAATTCTGCAGTGACGACCGTCACTGCAGAACTCCACCAATCAGGCCTTTATGGTAGAGTGGCCAGACGGAATCCACTCAGCAAAAGGCACATGACAGCCCGCTTGGAGTTTGCCAAATGCCACTTAGACTCTCAGACCATGAGAAACAAGATTATCCGGTCTGATGAAACCAAGATTGAACTCTTTGGCCTGAATGCCAAGCGTTACATCTGGAGGAAACCTGGCACCATCCCTACGGTGAAGATTGGTGGTGGCAGCATCATGCTGTGGGGAGGTTTTTCAGCGGCAGGGACTGAGAGACTAGTCAGGATCGAGGGAAAGATGAACGGAGCAAAGTAGAGAGAGATCCTTGATGAAAACCTGCTCCAGAGCACTCAGGACCTCAGACTGGGGGCGAAGGTTCACCTTCCAACAGGACAACGACCCTAAGCACACAGCCAAGACAACGCAGGATTGGCTTCGGGACAAGTATTTGCATTGTCATTATGGGGAATTGTGTATAGATTGATGAGGGGAAAAAAAACAATTCAATCAATTTTAGAATAAGGCTGTAACGTAACAAAATGTGGAAAAAGTCAAGAGGTCTGAATACTTTCCGAATGCACTGTATCTCTTTATAACTCATTGCATCAATGTTTTAATTGCGTAACAAAATATATTTTATCAGTATTATATACAGGAACTTGTCTGAGGGGTGGAACTCAAACCACACAGTCCAGTCTATAGTTTCTTAAATGAACAAATGGTCAGCTTTCAATCAAACAAATAAAAGTGTCATCATATGACTACGATTAAAATCATGAAAAGCCCAATAGTTGAATAAAATAGACACCTCTCTTAATGTAATTGGAGTGTTAAGTAATTTAAATACATAAAAATATATAATATTTCATTCAAACAGTCCGTTTTATTTAAATAGTGGGAGTTTGGTTTGAAACCTGTCACATCCCTAACCTGTCAATGAACCCTAACCCGCCCAAGTAACGAGATAACAAAACGTTCAAGTTTAAGTCCCACTGTTGAAATGAAACCGGCTGTGCTTGAAAGGAAGCTTTAACCATCCACACAGAGAAAATGTTGAACCTGTACCATTACCATTTCCATCTTTAAACTATTTTCTTAGAATGTACTGTATACAGTACATTCGCTCAGAGCTTTGCGGAGTTACTTGGCGAGAAGTACCTCTATGCAAATGCTTGTGACAGCTCTCGGCTATGAAAACTGTCATCTGTAACAAAACAAAAGGCACTATGGTAGATGGCATCCAAAAGTTTAAGAGTAGTAGCAGCTGCACCTTGATAAATAATATCACCATCATCCCCTACATCTTTACCAATGAGTGGGAGCTGCTGCGACTCAACACCTCCATTCGTCATCGCCCAAGTATTGGGAGCGATGAATTGTGGCCACATTCAACGTAGCTGAAAGTGTGCAAGCCTGGATGGCCCATAGAAATAGAATGCCAGTCCACCCATTGTGCTACCACTGACTCGACTGGACACACCCTTTCTAATCATTCTATTTCTATGGTGTGTCCACCGATGCCGCTAACCTAGTCAAGACAGGTCATTTCCATCTACCTGGAGCTAGTCAGCAGTCATCCCATAGTGGAACATGCCACAGACATGGACGACCCACAGGGCAAGTCCAAGATCATGGATGTAGCTGCAAATTCAATCTCAAAAGCCTCCAACCAACTTCAGGTCCTTGTGGGTGATGTTTTAATCCAAAATAGCAAGGCCATGCTCCATGTAGTTAATGCTATCAGCCTGAAGCCCTCTACAGACATGTCCTCTACCAGTGATTGCTTTAGAATCGCATCTGCAGCCAAGCAGAGGGTAAAAGGAAGGGCTACTTCTCATCACTCTGAAGAGATATGCGAGGGGAAAAATAAAAAGCCTGAAAGTATAATGCTTTGTTGCCCTGTTATACAGTTGATACTGTTTATATCTTTCTTTCTATTCAGGCCCATGTGGCTTTCAAGAGAGGATGTAAGGCAGAAGGTTAAGAGCCTCACCTCACCCCATAACACACAGTAGTGGGAGGCTCTCAATGCTGCCGACACTTGTGATTGAGACTAGGTTGCCTCTGCACCCACCAATTTTACCATCAGTAAACTTTGAGGGGCATTTCATTTGAATGCATTTTGTTTTTCTTTGAAACCCCAATTCATATCAAACCAGTGGATTATTAATGGTCAAAAGTAACCTCACTTTGCAATAGCTTTGACAACATTTCCAGTGCCCTCTATTTATTTGTGCAACAAACAACCCAAAGATAAAGCCTTACACTCACAAAAGAAAGCCTCTTATCTTTGGTGAACATCCATTACAAGAAAAAAATTCATGACACATGTTAAGTTAGACCAAGGAAAACAAAAACAATGAGAATGTTATACTTAAACACTTAATAGCTGAAAGACACCAATGGCCGTATCAAAGCCAACCTGCTTTGGCAATGTTTACGCAATATATTTGTTTACCTAGTATGCTTAGGCCTACATGCTACTGCGTGAATACTGCCCAGTGGTTTGGTGGAATCGAGCCCCAAGTCTCTACACTATCCTTGAAATGAATGATCTAATAAATTAGCATTAATGGTTACGTAGCACTCCACTTGTTGCCAAACTGAATGCTTTTCTATTTATTGATTACCTATCTGGGGTCAAGGGGCCTGTGGCTAGAACTGGGGAGAGGATCTATTTCTCAACAAAACATCATGAATCTCATTGACTCTGGAAGCCCTTATGGACTATCAGACTCAAAATAAAAAAATCCAAGCCTTTTAAGTGACATTCAGTTAACGTTTCCCTCAAAATCTCTTGGTCATCAGACCTGTGTTCAAATACTATTTGAAATCTACAATTAGTTAGCTTTTGCCAGTCTGGGATGTCTGGTAGGTGAGGTTTGCACTTTTGTGACATTTGAAATGATTTCAAATAGTATGGGAACCTAGGCCTGTTGCACATACACATGTAGAGGAGGTAGGTGACACAGACACCCCAAACGAAAGCTGTAACAAAGTGTTATGGAATGGCCAACACTTCCTATGGTGATCCAGCATTCATTGCCTGTGTATCTGGGTAAAGTGAGATGTTTTCATCAAACCTTGAATGGGAGATTATAGACTACAGCAAATACAAACAAACAGATCAAATGTTCTTGAAACAGCAGTGATCCCTGCTGTTTTCTGTGCAGAGCATTCTCATGGCTCCACCGCTCTGTGTGTGTGTGTGGGGGTGCGCTTGTCTCATTAATCCCTGGTGTTCAAGTCCCCCAAAGAAAGATAGGGTAGTTACAAATCAGTCTCCACGGAAACAACTCTATCACCAGTCCAGTCTCCATGGAAATTTTCCAGCGCTGGTACGGTACCAATACTCGGGAGCATCTTCTGTTTGAGAGCTCAAATGACATCAGGTGTATGTCTTAGCATCCTGTCTCTGCTTCCCTTCATCAGTTCCAGGTACATTTAGAGTTTGGAGCAGAGATTGCTTCTCTGCTGTCTCTGGTTGGAGAGATGCATGCTGAGATGCATCCACTCAAAGAGATGCTTGTTGGTAGTGAGTGCCCAACCCTTCCTTTCTGTTAGCGATCTTTGATTGAGTAGATTACTCAGAGAAAAATGGGGAACCTACCAAAAATGGCAAAATAAGTGTCCTTTTTGTGTTCAGATCCCTGTCAGGGCAATACAGAAAATTAGTTTATTTTTATTAAAGGGTCGTCATTTTGTTGACTGTGTGAGACAGAGTAAGAGAGGGGTATGTTCATTGAGTGCATCTTACCACTCTTGTTACACAGCTTAAGAACAAATTTGAGTTAATTTAAATTGGTTTTACATCTGATTAGGATTTGGTTTTACACTATATAGTTTAAAAGGAATTAAATGAGTTTGTAAGAGGAATGTGTATGTGAACCCTGGGAGGGATAGAACCCTGGGAGGGATAGAGACCCGTGTTGCCAACTTGAAGTCGCTATATTTAGAGAGCTCAGACCCCCACAGCGACTTTTTTCAAAGAACCTAGCGTCAAACTACTTTTCAGGCTGCCTTTGGGGAGTTTTGATACCATTTAGCGACTTTTCCCACAAACAAGATTGGGAATAGCTGCCTATGCAACAGAAGTCACAGCAGGTGCACACACAGGCAGAAAAGCACAAGGGGAAGGGGTGTGCGGCAGGAAAAGGGGCGAATTTCGGGGACCGGAGCAATGCAAATTGGAGCCGTGAAGTTGTGGCGGCAACTGCAAAATGTAATCTAGCGACATATCAAGCAGCCAATTGCAATTCTCACAAAATGTTTTTTGCAACACTGGTAGTCAGCATACATGCCAAATTTGTGTCATCAAAAGGCATGCAATTCTGTTTAATAAGGACCCATCAAATAGTTGAAAGAGAAATAATCATTTTGGTTTATATCACTTTGTGATATAATTGACCACAAGTAAAGTTGCATAAACTAACCCACGGATTATGCCTCATGAATGTCAATGAGGGAGATAAATTAGAAAAACAAAAAATGCCATAATAAAACAAATAAATCTGATCCCCATACTGATGTTAAAATTATGCATTTGGGCATGTTTGACAGAGATTGAAACAAATCTCAAGGTAAAGTAAGTGCCAAGGAGACGCCTTCAAGAAGGGATGGAGCCAGCAAGAGTGTGTGTGTGCGCACGTGGGAAGGAATCAGAAAGTAAGGACAGAACAGGACGAGGCTGCAGCGGAGTCCTCGGTAGGAAGGGTGTCGGAAGGAGCAAGATAAACAACGAGAGGAGAAGGAAGGTCATGACTCTTCGTTGCCCGAGTCTTCCTCGTCATTGAAGCCACCCTCTCCTGCCATCTGGCCCACTGCCTCTGCATCATCGTCATCGTCGTCCTCCTCGATGTCATCATCGTAGAGGTCATCGTAGAGCAGGTCCGAGCTGCTGTCGTGGGAAGGCACTTTGGTCTGGATGCAGTACTCTGCCAGCGTAGTAGGCACCTTCACGCCGTCCTGCTCCGCCTCCACTTTAGTGGACACGACCTGCTTCCTGAGAGAGATAGACAGCGAGAGAGAAATAGAGAGGGAGAGCACAACGGACAGAAGAGTGAAAGGTTACAGATATAAAAATGAAGTGAATGATTGCACCGAATTTTCACGTTTAGTTGCATGTGTATAAACAAGGATGATGTTGTTTGTCATTTTGTGTTTAAAAGAAAGTGAATTCTAAGAACCTGATGATCTCGGCATACTCTTTGTCCTTGCCCTTGCTGTCTCTCCACTTGCGGAACATAACAGAGGCATCGACGTTGGCCGGGGAGAAGGTGTTGGGCTCATTCAACAGAGAGATCACACTCAGTAGGATGGTCCTGAACATACAGACATATACATATACAAATGTCCAGAGAGTTGGGGGTGTGTTCAGTTGATGAAACATTTTGCAATGTTTTAGAACAATATGTCCAGCATCACACCGCACAACTGCCCTCTGAGCCACCATCATTACAATGTTCCTCAACAGGTTGTTCAGAACAGTACCCTGTCTGTTCACTTAAATGTTTGCTAGGTTTACTTCATCCTGAACACAGCCCAGGTGTTTTACCTGACATTCTGGGTGGGATTCCATCTCTCAGAGGGCAGCTCTCCGCTCCGGGGGTCGTCAACAGGGGGGTGAAGGATGGAGATACACACGTCCCCATTCTGTAGACAAGCAACATGTTATACTCCACAGCAATAGCAACAACTGGCCATAAATTCATATAATCACACAAAAGCAAGACACACAAACAAAGCGGGGGTCAGTGTGCTGCTAACAGCTTAGCTACCTCCACTGTCCGACTGCCCCATACTGGGCTTGAACCAGTGATCCTCTGTTTCGCAACACACGTTACCGCCCTATTTGACAATGTTCCAACGGGCTGAGCCACCCAAAAAGTACCAAGCTAGTTGTGGAATGAGCTTACGATCTATCCTTAACTCTTACACAAACATACAATGTGGTACACCTCACCTCATATATGTTGGGGTGCCACATCTTCGTGAGGAAACGGAAAGTAGGTGGACAGTAAGGGTAGTCAACTGGAAACTTAATGTGTGCCTGGAAATGAGAGAAAATCAGTGATGTGTGAGGGCAGGAATACTTTGACATTTCAGAAAGTGTGTTGAAACCCACTGGTGGATTTTGGCCTGGGTGACAGATAACAACTCAGTTGTAACATAACAAACAAAGGAGTATTTTTCGATGGTCATTAAAGTGGTACGCCAAGTTTGTCAAACATTTCTCTCTAGGCCGGGGTATGCACTCACACAGCTCAATAATGGAGTAGAGGTGCCTAACGTTACTCCTTAGTCCAAGGACCTTACATGTTATGTTTAAAGGGAGAATTGGCTCTGGAAGCCAAAGCAACCAACTACTCCCATCTAAATGTGAATCTATTCTCAATTGCGGTGTGGTACGGTTCTAGAAACATAAATCCTTCTACTTCTACATATACATATCCCATCAAAAGAATTCACAAATGCAAATAACACACTTACTTTACATTGTTTTAACACAGTTCAACCGACAGTATTTTTCAGTGACAACACATTTGTGTCGTCTGTCTTCCATTTACACCATAAATTGTGGTTTACACAAAAGGTGTTCGTTGACACATAAAGCTGATTAGCACAGGTAGTCCACTCTGTCTTCCGTAAACAAGCACTGTAACATGGAAATATGGCTGTGTGAGAACCATAACCCTATAAAAGTTGTGAATCAATTTAACCTTATGTTTTTAGAAAATTATACTGAAAAAAATATAAATATAATAATGTACTTGTAAAAAAACATTGCACTCAAGCACATGCAGTTCTGCCCTCAATTGTTGTCATTAGAAGACACTGAGTCTCAACTGTAGTTGGTAAATTATTTATTGGGAAATCAAACTTGAAGCTGATCCAGCATTTATAGAAATGTTTCATGAGCTGAAATAAAAGATCCCAGAAATGTTCAATATGCACAAAAAGCTTATTTCGCTCAAATGTTGTGCACAAATTTGTTTACATCCCTGTAAGTGAGCATTTCTCATTTGCCAAGACAATCCATCCACCTGCCAGGTGTTTCATATCAAGAAGCTGATTAAACAGCATGATCATTACACAGGTGCACCTTGTGCTGGGGACAATAAAAGGCCACTCTGAAAATGTGCAGTTGTCGTCACACATCATAATGCCACAGATGTCTCAAGTTTGGAGGGAGCATGAAATTGTCATACTGACTGCAGGAATGTCCACCAGTGTTGTTGCCAGATAATTTAATATTGATTTCTCTACCATGAGCCACCTCCAACTTCGTTTTAGAGAATTTGGCAGAACGTCCAACCGGCCCCACCGCAAACCATGTGTAACCACGCCAGCCCAGGACCTCCATATCTGTCTTCATCACCTGCGGGATCGTCTGAGACCAGTCACCCGGACAGCTGATGACACTGTTGGTTTGCACAACCAAATAATTTCACAAACTGTCAGAAACCGTCACAGGGAATCTCATTTGCATGCTCATCGTCCTCACCAGGGTCTTAACCTGACTGCAGTTCGCGGTCGTAACTGACTTCAGTGGGCAAATGCTCACGCTGGAGAAGTGTGCTCTTCAGAGAATAATCCCAGTTACAGATGGTAGACAGGATGTATGGCATTTTGTGGGCGAGCGGTTTCACATTGTGAACAGTGGCCCATGGTGGCGGTGGGGTTATGGTATGAGCAGGCATAAGCTATGGGCAACGAACACAATTACATTTTATCGATGGCAATTTCAATGCACAGAGATACTGTGACGGGATCCTGAGGCTCCATTGTTGTGCCATTCATCCGCCGTCATCATCTCATGTTTCAGCCTGACAATCCATGGCCCCATGTTGCAAGGCTGCACACAATTCCTGGAAGCTGAAAATGTCCCACTTCTTCCATGGCCTGCAAACTCACCAGACATGTCATCACCCATTGAGCATGCATGTTCCAGTTCCCACCAATATCCAGCAACTTCGTACAGCCATTGAAGAGGAGTCGGACAACAGATGTGTTGCACTGCATTAGGCAAATGATGGTCACACCAGATACTGACTGGTTGTCTGATCCACACCCCTAATTTTATTTCAGGTACAGTATCTGTGACCAACAGATGCATATCGGTATTCTGATTCATGTGAAATCCATAGATTAAGAGGGCCTAATGAATGTATTTCCATTGACTACTTCAGTAAAATCAAAAAAATTGTTGCATGTTGCATTTATATTTTTGTTCAGTGTATTTCTCGCCGATATGAAATACAAGGTCCTTATGTTTCCAAAACCGTACTGCAAGCAAGCGTCGCAGCTCTTAACAAAACTCGCCCCTACAGAAGGAACCTTCCTTCACAGACTCTTATATGTAATGTAATGGTTAGAGTCATGATTAAGGGCTAGCACTCACGGTGGCCAGTCAAACACTGATTGTCTACATATAAATATAACAACAAAAAGTGTGTTGTGTTAGGCTATGCTAAAAGTACTGTTTGGATTCTTGTTGTTTTATGTCTAGAGTTAGCCCGGATCAGGTGTATTGCCCACAGACAAGACAGACTAAATCAGTGATTCTCAACTGGTGGGTCGCGACCCAAATTTGGGTCGCGGGTGGTTTTGAATAGGTCATAGGTGTCTGAGTAAAAATGAACTATTAATATTTTTTTATAAATTATTTGATGTGAAAAAAAATACTCGTCTGAATTTAACATAGACCAGGTAGAAGTGTGAATAAATTACAATGAATGTAAATTTTTTAAATAATTTAATCTCTGAACAATTTTTCTTCAATCACAGTACTTTCAATATAGAGCTATTTGCAGTGCTATTTTGGCTGATTCTGTGGTCTCAAACCAGTGAGTTTATAAACATTAATGTAATTGAAACATTTAATATCAATACAGCATAAAAAATAGTTTTCCTGATTGTATTTGTATTTTTCTCGATGCAAATATTGGGTCGCAACTGAGACAACCTGCTTCAATTTGGGTCCTGAGGAAAAACCAGTTGAGACTAAATTATCCCTCACCTTGAAGTATCCCCCCTCGTAAAGTGTGTTGGGGGGTCCAAATATGGCCACCTCCCAGTTGTACAAGTCTGACTCTTCTACTGGGGTGATGCGGAAACCCTCCACTGGTTCCTCTTGGAGAGACTTCAGTTCAAGCATCAGTGCCTTATGAGAGCTTGGCATCTGCTGCTGCGCCATGGTGACCCAAGAGTAATGAAGTGTCAAAACCGGACGACCCCGTTTGCTCTCGCTCTTTGGCAGTTTTCTCAACAGCCAGTCAAATAAAACAGGACCAATTCAAATTGCTCGTCCCAACAAGCAACAGCTGGTGGTCATATAAATGTATGCAAGCATTAACCTCCACGTCTTGATGGTAGGTGGCTAGCACTAGCTATCCACCTAACGGTGCAGCCTGCTCTAAACAAGTCGGGAGCATTAACTAGCGACAAAACTTCTGCTGGCAGTGTTGACAGTTCATTGGATAATGAAGAAGCTACTATTGGTAGAGACTAAAATATGTATATACAGTTTTATGACACGCCAAATGTTTTATCGCTGCATATTCCTCGATCTGTGCATCTGCTATTGTTTTATTCTGGGGGTGGTCAGGTTTACAAATGACCTTCTGTCCCCACGTTCAAAATATAGCTAGCGTCTTTGATATCCAACCATTTATAACTTGTTTCATAATGTTGTGAAAAGTACAATTAGATGACAAACGGTGTTTCTGTTTTTCCTGTGTCATTCGTTCGTTTTAAGTCGATCTGTCAAGACTCGGCAGATCCTGCGGGTTTTTTGACATTTGTTTGTTTGAGAGCTCGCTAGCTGCTCCACGAGTCTCAAACTCTACCAACGTTCATGATTCGGTTTTTTGTGTGTAATCATATGACCAGCAATATCTCTTTAAAATAACTACAGCGTTATAAATTAATCCACATTTGTGTAGGAACTTCCTTCTCTCTTAAATTCCAACCTTTGCTTCCTGGAGATTTTACTGCGCTTGCTGCCTCGCGCACTTACGTCGTAGCGTAGGCAACACCTTGCACTTACGTTTTACGTGAAAGAATACGTAAAAAATATAGCTAGGGTATTTGGTATCCAACCATTTTAACTTGTTTCATAATGTTATAATGAAAAGTAGAATTAGATGATAAACTGTGTTTATACTGTTTTTCCTGTGTCCTTCGTCCGTTCTCTGTAGATCTGTCTAGACTCTTTGCAGGTCCAACGGGTTGTTCTCAGCCTCTTGTTTGTGTTCGGGAGTATAGCTTTTCTCTGTATCCCACGACCCTTACAAAACAAAATCGCCTGAGTGCAGTATAAGTAAGCAACAAGGCCCGAGGGGGTGTGGTATGGACGATATACCACGGCTAAATGATGTTCTTATGCACGACGCAACGCAGGGTGGTAGTAGACTGCCCTTAGTCTGGTATATTGTCCATATATCACAAGCCTTATTCTATTATAATGCTATCACCACCCAGAAGGCGAGGTCAGTACAGGTGCATCAAAGCTCAGACCAAGAGACTGAAAAACAGCTTCTATTTCAAGGCCATCAGACTGTTAAACAGCCATCACTAGCACAGAGAGGCCACTGCCTACATACAGACTTGAAATCATTGGCCACTTTAATAAATGGAACACTAGTCACTTTAATAATGGCACTTTAATAATGTTTACATATCTTGCATTACTCATCTCATGTATATTCTATATTCTATACTATTTATTGCATCTTAGCTTATGTGCTAATGTACATTGCTCATCCATATATTTATATATTCTTATTCCATCACTTTACTTAGATTTGTGTGTATTAGGTATTTGTTGTGGAATTGTTAGATATTACTTGTTAGATATTGCTGCACTGTTGGAACTAGAAGCACAAACATTTCGCTACACTCGCAATAACATCTGCTAACCATGTGTATGTGACCAATGCATTTGATTTGAACTGATTACCAATGTAATTAGAGCAGTAAAAATAAATGTTTTGTCATACCCATGGTATACATAAGGTCTGATATACCACGGCTTTCAGCAAATCAGCATTCAGGGCTTGAACCACCAAATATATAACTGTAGTTAGAGTGCATTATAACTGCAGTATGCTGCAAATACTGCGTCCAAAATAAAATGTTTTTACTGCAGTAATGTTGCAGTGTAACTGCATTTACAGTGCAGTATAACTGCAGTTCAACTACAGTACACTGCAGTTATTCTGCAATTACTGCGTCCAAAATACAGCAGTCGACTGCAGTTACTGCACTTCTACTACAGTTTCAAAAGTGAAATCTTTTTTTGTAAGGGATGCTGCTAGTGCTCGCTCCGAGTCTCAAACTCTACCAATGTTTATGATTAGATTTAAAGTTCTCCTATGACCAGCAAAATGTCTTTAAAATAATTATACTGTTATAAATTAATCCATATTTGTGTAGGAGCTTCATTTTCTCTCTTTCGTTCCTCACTTTGCTTTGCTTCAGGCAACACCTTGTACTTACAAGTTGAAAAAAGGCAATTTTTTTGTAACACTCAATTAGACCATGGCCATTTCAAGCTTAACTTTTTATTTTCTAGAAAGATATTTCAGAATATTTAGGTATATCCCTCTGAAAGACTGAGGATTATCCCACTGCTGCCAACCAATATAGTGATAGAAGGGTGGGGCTTGACTGTACCATTGGATCCAGTAGTACATTTGTTTTTTCAAGAAAATCATACTGCTGTTTAAAATATATAGCATCACAAAGCCACCTTACATTAAATCTGTGCAGCGTTTAATGTAAACTCGTGGTATCAAGCGGCTTTGCAGGGCTACAATACATAGACCAGTTCTAAAACATAAGTAGATTGTGGGATGACTAGGTGCATACACACACCTTGTGTTGTGACCAATAACACAGTGACCCGATAAGCTCAATCCAAACCAATGGATGTCTTTTGATTCATATTTGTATACCTAGTGGTTACAGCAAAGTGAGTTTAGTAGGCTAGTGTTATTAATCACAGGGAGGCTAAACTTTTCCCCCTCTATCTAGACCATGTGTCAAACTCATTCCACAGAGGGAGGAGTGTCTGTGGGTTATCAAATCAAAGTTTATTTGTCACGCGCTGAATACAACAGGTGGACCTTACAGTGAAATGCTTACTTACAGGCTCTAACCAATAGTGCAAAAAAGGTATTCGGTTGTCACGCCCTGACCTGAGATATCTCTGTTTTCTTCATATTTTGGTTAGATCAGGGTGTGACTAGGGTGGGTACGCTAGTTGTTGTATTGTCTAGGGGTTTGTAGGTCTAGGTGATTTGTATGTCTATGGTGGCCTGATATGGTTCCCAATCAGAGGCAGCTGTTTAGCGTTGTCTCTGATTGGGGATCATATTTAGGTAGCCATTTCCCTTGGGTGTTTGTGGGATCTTGTGTATGTGTAGTTGCCTGTCAGCATTTGTTTGTATAGCATCACGCTTTGGTCATTCTTTAAATAAGAATGTACGCATACCACACTGCGCCTTGGTCCGATCCTTATAACGAACATGACATAGGTGAACAATAGGTAAGTAAAGAAGTAAAAAGACAGTGAAAACAGTAGCGAGGCTATACAAGTAGCGAGGCTACATACAGACATCAGTTAGTCAGGCTGATTGAGGTAGTATGTAGATGTGGTTAAAGTGACTATGCATATATGATGAACAGAGTAGTGTAAAGAGGTGGTGGTGGGACACAATGCAGATAGCCCGGTTAGCCAATGTGTGGGAGCACTGGTTGTTCAGGCCAATTGAGGTAGTATGTACATGAATGTATAGTTAGTGACTGCATATGATAAACAGAGTAGCACACAATGCAAATAGTCTGGGTAGCCATTTGATTACCTATTCAGGAGTCTTGTGGCTTGGGGGTAAAAACTGTCGAGAAGCCTTTTTGTCCTAGACTTGGCACTCCGGTACCACTTGCCATGCAGTAGTAGAGAGAACAGGCTATGGCTGGGGTCTTTGACAATTTTTAGGGCCTTCCTCTGACATCGCCTGGTGTAGAGGTCCTGGATGGCAGGCAGCTTAGCCCCAGTGATGTACTGGGCCGTACACACTACCTTCTGGAGTGCCTTGCGGTCGGAGGCTGAGCAATTGCCGTACCAGGCAGTGATGCAACCAGGATGCTCTCAATGTTGCATGTAAATTACTCTTGTAATTGATTGAGGAAATAAGATCACTAATTAGTAAGGAACACCTGTTTGTATAGGTCTTAATTGAAAGGAAAAACTAAACTTGCAGACAGTCGTCTCTCCGTGGAATGAGTTTGACACCCCTGATCTAGACTCTCTAGATATAGAGGATCACTTCCAACACAGGCCAGAGCAACCGTGGGGATTCTCCCACTGCTGCCACCAATGCACTAGCAATTAAAGGGAAATGGTTGTGGAGCTTGAACCTGGGATTCTGCAGTTAAAGGGCAAACACACACTACAAAGGGGTAGCAATAACATTTTTTTTAAAAGCACTGAACATTCCAACATAAAAATCATTGAATTCAGTATATTGTTTACATATCAAAATTATTTAACTACTTGAATGTAATGTAAAATGCACATTTTTTTCCCATGTTCAAGCCCTGGTAGCTCGCTGTGAGCGTATAGTAGTTAGTCCTCTGCGTTGTGGCTGCAGCATCCCTGGTTTGACACCGGGTCATTAAGATACAATGTCACAGCAAACGAGTACTTTTTTTTTTTATAGATGTCTTTGAAATCAACTTTGGCTTCCCAACAGGTTTTTTGTTTGAGGTAACTGACCTCTATAGCCTTTGGCACACCTGCTAACAAGCTACATATGGTAGCATTCATAATTATTGCACGAAGAACAGCAGATAAAACGAAAGGAGCTCAGCCACCAACCATGTAAGTGCGGCGCTGTGTGTACATGGAATGGTTCCGTATGGGACTGTAACTCTGATCTGGATGCTGAATGTATTCTGTCCCTTTCCAGTACCGGACATACTGACATGAAACGCACAAATGCGCGTGACTCTTGGCTGCAGTAAGAAAGCCATTGCCATCTGCGCCCATTCAACAGCCTAGATTTAACTTTGTATTACTTCTAAACAAAATAATTTTGGGGGGTTCTCATACCTTTACAATGTTTTGATTCTTGCTTGAACAGTCGCTAAGATTGTATTTGGTTGTGATCTTGGAAAAATAACTTTTGGATGCAGCATTTGTTAGCTAGAATGCTCATTGACATTGGCTAGCTTTTGCTACAGCCTAAGACATTTTAAAGTTGAACTGTTTTTAAACTATAAGGCAGTTGATTTGTGATGACACAAACATTATATTAAGCAGGACATTTACACAAGCCTTAAAAGTAGTGTGAAATGCATTCACAAGTAACATGTAAAGAGGCTTTTTTTTGCTGGCGTTCTATTACTCGACTGTGCTCTGCCACCAACTTGTGCGCATCGCCCTCGTGCGACAATGTTTGCAAACACAGAAAGGTATCTAAAGCATCGGGCTCAGAGTTACATCTAGCATCCAGTTCAGACTTAGTTCTACCGTAACTGCTCACATACCTGCCATGATGTCGTCCTGTGCTTGACTCCCGTATTCAAGTCTGGACTGCTGGGTGGCCAAGGTACAACGCTGGTCTGCAGGTGCTGCCCCGGGTCGTCCATCAGGCATTTGGCCTTCATGTACTCTTCGGTGAACTGCTCCTTAAGGATCATCTTCTTATTCTGCAGCTAGGAATTCTCTCTGGCTGAGATCTTCTGGCCCAGCTTGTTCAGCTTGTCCTCCGTCTCTTTCATGTTGCACTCCAGAGTATGGTAAGGGGGACAGCAGGTCTGTGCTGCGACAGGGTTAACCTGTAGGGTTTAGGTTAGGTAACATGTAAGGAGATATTACAAAAATATATTTGGTGTAAATGCAATGCTATCCAGACAAATAAACATATTTGTAGAAGTACAGTAGGTGTTTGCCTGTTAGTAAACCAGCAGTCCCTATCTGAGAGGTGTAATGGGAGGGGTGTGAGCTGAGAAAGGTCTGTTGGGGTAGCTATAAAAAGCTATTTACTTTTCAAGCTGATTAGTCAACTGAGCTTTCCTATCAGTGATTGACGGGGACATCATGTCAGACCTAAAAAATATGATGTGTGTGTATGAAGATATATAACAGTATGAAAGCATCTCAACATGGGAAAAAAACAGGACAAATACATTTCGAGTGGATTATGCAGCATGAAGTGTTAGCACACAGGTCAGAAGACTTCATGTAGAATAGATTAAGCAGGGGAAGGGGGAACTCATGTTTCTGGGATATGTAGTGGAAAGGGGCAGGTGAGAGCAGGAGGTGATAAGAGTATAAAGTAACAGGGAGTAGCTATGCAGATCCAAGAGTTTGTGGGACCAGGATACAGCACACAGTAGGGTATAGGAACGTGGCAGTCATGCCTGGTAGGACTAAACCAGACTGAAATGGGTGTTTTTAGAGATGGGATAAAACCTTAGGTCAGAGATATAGCAACTACTTGTGCGACTCGATGTTCCTCTGCCAGAGTTTCCACGTATCTCTCCTGCCAGGTAAGGAACAACATCCTCTTGACTGTGAGGGTCTCTGTCGGAGAAAGCCTCCAGCTACTGAAGCCCTGCTTCCAATTCATCTGATTTGAATTCGTAGAAAAGGATCCTTACATATTATGAACAAAACACATGGAATCTAACCTGGAATGCTGTTTAGCAGCACCCTCAACTACTCCTTTGCTTCGGTTTCCTCGTTCAGGACCTTCTGCCGACAGAGTTGTATTGTTGGTACTATAACATATGATGGTGAACATACATTTCTTAAATAGTTTAAAATGCATCTGTTTTTTTTTTTTGTTGCTAAATGATGTTGGCACAATCCTGAACAATGGGTCGTTTCAATACTTAACTGATTTCCAGTTATACATTTGTACCTTGCTTCTCCCTGACCCTGCCTGTGTCGGAGGGCATCGGTGAGGGTGTCAACACGATGAGAAGGTTTCATCTCTTTTGTGATCTTCCCAACTTTTCGACGGTAGGACCACAACCTCTCAATTTGTTCTCCGTCAGCAAGCCCACAGTCACATACCTGGTACCATCAGTGACCTGAAATGTAAAGTACAATCAGAAACTAGAATAAGCATTACAATGGGTGATGATTAAGGGACTAGGACAAATTACAACTAGCTGTTTCTTAATACTGTTAGGGCAACTGTCTGCAACTACAAAGAATTGGTGTTTAACAGAATAAATGATAGAGAAAAAAAATATTCATTACCTGACTGTCAGCATCATGAGCATAGGCATGAAAGGCTGGCACTGAAAATGTGTCCACCATCAGATCGAGACTTAAAAAAATATATATATAATTGAGTGAAGGAGCAGTGTTGAATTTATTATTGATAAATGAATAAACGATATCCCCTCTTTAAATAGAATTGTATCTAGGTAAACTTATACATTGTTTTATAAGTGATTGACAATATGAGTTCATAAGAAGGGATTGTGTGACAGGACAAGGAGTAATAAAAGTTAATGAACACCATTCCAACTAGGCAGGAACAAATGGGTTGTGGACTGTGTAAACACAAGGTCGTTAGCCTATGGTTGACCCAACTGAAACTTAGCTCTGGGGTTTTTAGATAAGGCAGTGAGTGCATTCCTAGGTTTTCTGTCTAATAAAACTGTCAGTTCAGTGGTGATCGATAATGTTGAGGGGTCAAAAGTTATTTGGGAGTGTGGTAGTAAGAATGAACTTTTCACCTTTGTCCCGGTCGAGAGGAGGGGATTCTGTTAAGGCAGTGAAATGACGTCATGATCTGTATATAAACTGATGCATGTGTTTAAGTGGGAGCGTGCTCCGAGAATAAATTCTATTACCTATTATTTAAAGACTGGTCTGCGTCTATTTTATGCAAACACGAAATCTTACAAATTCTCATAAAATAGATTAAGGGCTTTCAATTGACGAAAGCACATTGGCATAATTAAATTATACTAACAAGCAGTTATTTTGTGTGTAAAATATGACTTATGGTTACAAAGTTGGTATGGAGCAATCTGTTACAAGCCATTCATAATGGTATCAAGCGATTCATGAAACTCACTATAGCATAGTGGTTAAATATTAAATGCATTATAATAGCTAACATAGCTTGATTTGATCAATTTTACCTGTAAATGAGGCTTCAGCTGGCATGCAATGTCATAGTGAAGAGTTGTGATGTCTGGTCCCTGCATTGCTTTCAGGTCCCCTAGCAGGAACACAGCAGTTGCAAACAGGAAATGACTGTTCAACATCAGTCATCGTAGCCAATGTTAGAAAAACTAAAATACACCAGCTACCCATCTGAAGTATCCACCCACCCACATGCATCAATCAACATACTTCTCTCCTCTCTTCAGGTTCAGGAACTTCAGCGGATGCTCGTGCCTGCACGCCATCCTAAACACAACTGGTATGTCCAGTTTCTGGGTTTTGGATCACAGCGCTTCCTCGCCCACTCCTGTAAAATGAAGTGAATAAGCATGAGTGGAAAAAGTCACATTCACCAAGCAGTTCATGTTTCATCTAGTGTGTTCAATTTAAAAAATATTTGTATGGACAGAATATTCCAATGCTAGAGCCTCATCACCAAGGATAAATGGCTTCTCCTGATTTCAATCAAACCTTAACTTTTTCAACATTAGCCCAGCTGTTGGTTATACACACAAACACAAGTCACACAGAGTGCTACTGAAACTAAACTGATTGTGAGATTCATCCCATTCCTCAAAATCCAGTGTACCTCGGTGTGTCTAATGCACCTCCTACAAAGCAGTCAACTTGGTCTTGGTCACAAAAGAACAACCCAGCATGTTTGGGACCCTCAATGCTGGTCCCAGACTATTTTTCTGGGAAGCCCAAATAGGGCATCGGCTGCAATAATTTGATTACCGTTTTCCTTTAAAACAATAATGCAAATAATGACTTCTACAAAACTGTTAGGGATACAGGGAATGGACATTTGCAATTGTATTACTTAAACCCTTTTGCTCTTTGGGAAACACAAGACATTTACACTAGTTACTTCGTTAATGTATCTGCAATCGGTAGTATACTCTAAGCAGATGATTGGTCCACCTAGCTTTGGCAGGGCCCCGTTATCCAGCATGTTGTGGATCCAGACAGGCCTTCATGGCAACCGTAGCGGCCACCCACACAACTTTGCCCTGTGGCAATCCTGTACTTGACCTGTTTCCGCCTCACACGACTTGGACGAAGGATTGGTTTTTTTGAGAGGCTTGCAATGGTATTGCCGCATAACATTACTACTGTTTGGCAAGGCAATGATAGAATATATATAAGAAAGATGACTGAGGTTGGATATTTCCTCTTATAAATTATGAACAACACTGAATGTAAATAAGACTCCTAGCTTACTGAGAAATTATAGTTGTTCCTTAATTGTCATCATTGACATACCTGTGGACAGAGAGGACACTTCTGTCCGAGGTCAGTGGCACCAACTTCCTGACAGTCTCTCGGGGGTGGTAAGGTAGAGTCTGTGGCAGATCAGGGTGACAGGTTCCAGCTCACAGCTGCAATCAGACGTCATGAGCTCGTCCTGAAATGAGGACATTCTGTTTCTTAGATTGCATTACTAAACATTACTTCCGATGTTGGTGAGATGCATTCCTCTTAAGAACTTTTGAAATGACTCCATATTTTTATCATAACAACCGAGTGAACAGGGTTATGGTATACTAGATACAATTAAATCAAAGTTATTCTGTCAGGAATACAGTATAGTGTGCACAATATAATTAAATAAGAAGATAACTACAGTATATTAAGTACAGTAGTTGCCATAGAAGCAAAGATTCAGTTTTCATCAACAGTCTTATGGCATGGAGGAAGAAACTGTCTCTGCTACAATTGATTCTATGATACAATTTGCAAGGTGCTAAAAGAGCCAGATGTCATAGTTTCCAATTTGGATGTAAGGCCTACCTCTAACGTCAACAACTGTCAAAAGACGGTTGTACTGGCTTTGACAGTCAGGGTCACCTTGTCTCTTCCACTCCCATTGTAGGCCCACCGGGACACATGGGACGAACTGCCCTGACTACGACAGACACACAACTTGTTATAGAACAGATTTGAAACTACACCATCAGGGGGAGATTTCATTGCACAAGTTGTTAAACTCCAAATCAACTCTGTGCTTGGCATGACAGATTTTGCTACATTTACCTTATCGCTGCAGGGAATTATAACTTTTAAAGAAATGTAACTGTATGTATTAATCCATGCTTTTGTTACTTCTAGGTTAGACTACTGCAATGCTCTACTTTCCAGCTACCCGGATAAAGCACT
The DNA here is from genome assembly GCF_002021735.2 of Oncorhynchus kisutch. Lineage (NCBI taxonomy): Eukaryota > Metazoa > Chordata > Actinopteri > Salmoniformes > Salmonidae > Oncorhynchus > Oncorhynchus kisutch. The sequence goes on along the minus strand of NC_034176.2, from coordinate 18,890,018 downwards.
AAATAAACTTCAGTTAGTGCTAAATACGGCTGCTAGAATCCTGACTAGAACCAAAAAATGTGATCATAATACTCCAGTGCTAGCCTCCTTACACTGGCTTCCTGTCAAGGCAAGGGCTGATTTCAAGGTTTTACTGCAGACCTACAAAGCATTACATGGGCTTGCTCCTACCCATCGTTCCGATTTGGTCCTGCCGTGCATACCTACACGTACGTTCGTCGAAAGACGCAGGCCTCCTAATTGTCCCTAAAATTTCCAAGCAAACAGCTGGAGGCAGTGCTTTCTCCTATAGAGCTCCATTTTTATGGAATGGTCTGCCTACCCATGTGAGACGCAGACTCTGTCTCGACCTTTAAGTCTTTACTGAAGACTCATCTTTTCAGTGGGTCATGATTGAGTGTAGTCTGCCCCATGAGTGTGAAGGTGAACGGAAAGGCTCTGGAGCAACGAACCGCCCTTGATTTCTCTGCCTGGCCGGTTTCCCTCTCTCCACTGGGATTCTCTGCCTCTAACCCTATTACAGGGGCTGAGTTACTGGCTTACTCGTGCTCTTCCATCCCGTCCCTAGGAGGGGTGCGTCACTTGAGTGGGTTGAGTCACTGATGTGATCTTCCTGTCTGGGTTGTGCCGTGGCGGAGATCTTTGTGGGCTATACTCGGCCTTGTCTCAGGATGGTAAGTTGGTCGTGGAAGATATCCCTCTAGTGGTGTGGGGGCTGTGCTTTGGCAAAGTGGGTGGGGTTATATCCTGCCTGTTTGGCCCTGTCCGGGGGTATCATCGGATGGGGCCACAGTGTCTCCTGACCCCTCCTGTCTCAGCCTCCAGTATTTATGCTGCAGTAGTTTGTCGGGGGGCTAGGGTCAGTCTGTTATATCTGGAGTACTTGTCTTATCTGGTGTCCTGTGTGACTAAGTATTCTCTCTTTCTTTCTCTCTCGGAGGACCTGAGCTCTAGGACCATGCCTCAGGACTACCTGGCATGAAGACTCCTTGCTGTCCCCAGTCCACCTGGCCGTGCAGCTGCTCCAGTTTCAACTGTTCTGCCTGCGGCTATGGAACCCTGACCTGTTCACCGGACATGCTACCTGTCCCAGACCTGCTGTTTTCAACTCTCTAGAGACCGCAGGAGCGGTAGAGATACTCTTAATGATCGGCTATGAAAAGCCAACTGACATTTACTCCTGAGGTGTTGACTTGTTGCACCCTCAACAACTACTGTGATTATATTATTTGACCATGCTGGTCATTTATGAACATCTTGGGCATGTTCTGTTATAATCTCCACCTGGCACAGCCAAAAGAGGACTGGCCACCCCTCATAGCCTGGTTCCTCTCTAGGTTTCTTCCTAGGTTTTGGCCTTTCTAGGGAGTTTTTCCTAGCCACCGTGCATCTACACCTGCATTGCTTGCTGTTTGGGGTTTTAGGCTGGGTTTCTGTACAGCACTTTGAGATATCAGCTGATGTAAGAAGGGCTATATAAATAAATCTGATTTGATATGTACATGATCAACATTTTGGACTGGGAAGCAATATTTTTAAGCCAGAAGTTGCCAGGTTTGTTGACATAACATAAAATGCATGTGTACAATGTTGGGAGTGCTGTGTGTTCTCACAGCACAGGTGGCACAGGAATATTTATCTGAGCCACAATCCCCACAGCGCCATAGCTCCGCCTCCTCCAAAACTCTATACACACACTGCAGATGGCGTTGGGTGGAGGACATTCCAGCTCCACTGCAGGCATTTTTTTTTCACCATGATTTAACCAGGTAAGCTAATAAGTTCTCATTTACAACTGCGACCTGGCCAAGATCAAGCAAAGCAGTGCGACACAAACAACAGTTACACATGGAATAAACAAACATGCAGTCAATAATACAATAAAAAGGTATATGTACAGTGTGTGCAAATGCTGTAGGATAAGGGAGGTAAGGCAATAAATAGGCCATAGTGGTGAAATAATTACAATTTGGCAATTAAGCACTGGAGTGATAAATGTGCAGAAGATGAGTGTGCAAGTTGGGGTACTGGGATGCAAAGGAGCAAAATAAGTTAAATAACAGTATGGGGGATGAGGTAGTTGGATGGGCTATTTACAGGTGCAGTGGTCTGAGCTTCTCTGACAGCTGGTGCTTAAAGTTAGTGAGGGAGATATGAGTTTCCAGCTTCAGTTAAAAAAATTATAATTTGCGATTCGTTCCAGTCATTGGCAGCAGAGAACTGTCAGGAAAGGCGGCCAAAGGAGGAATTTGCTTTGGGATTGACCAGTGAAATATACCTGCTGGAGCGCGTGCTACGGGTGGGTGCTGCTATGGTGACCAGTGTGCTGAGATAAGGCGGGGCTTTACCTAGCAAAGACTTATAGATGACCTGGAGCCAGTGGGTTTGGCGACGAATAAGAAGTGAGGGCCAGCCAACGGGAGCATACAGGTCGCAGTGGTGGGTAGTATATGGGGCTTTGGTGACAAAACGGATGGCACTGTGATAGACTGGATCCAATTTGCTGAATAGGGTGTTGGAGGCTATTTTGTAAATGACATCGCTGAGGTCAAGGATTGGTAGGATAGTCAGTTTTACGAGGGTATGTTTGGCAGCATGAGTGAAGGATACTTTGTTGCGAAATAAGCCGATTTTTGGATTGCAGATTCTTAATGTGAGTCTGGAAGGAGAGTTTACAGTCTAACCAGACAACTAGGTATTTGTAGTTGTCCACATATTCTAAGTAAACTGTCCAGAGTGGTGATGCGGGCAGTTGTGGGCAGCGATCGGTTGAAGAGCATGCATTTAGTTTTACTTGCATTTAAGAGCAGTTGGAGGCCACGGAAGGAAAGTTGTATGGCATTTAGCTCGTTTGGAGGTTAGTTAACCAAAGAAGGGCTAGAAGTATACAAAATGGTGTCGTCTGCGTAGAGGTGGATCATAGAATCACCAGCAGCAAGAGCGACATCATTGATGTATACAGAGAAAAGAGTGGCTCCCCCATAGACTGCCAGAGGTCCGGACAACAGGCCCTCCGATTTGACACACTGAACTCTGTCTTAGAAGTAGTTGGTAACCAGGCGAGGCAGTCATTTGAGAAACCAAAGTTGTTGAGTCTGCCGATAAGAATGTGGTGATTGACAGTCTAAAGCCTTGGCCATATTGATGAATACAGCTGCACAGTATTGTCTCTTATCGATGGTGGTTATGATAACGTTCAGGACCTTGAGCGTGGCTGAGGTGCAGCCATGACCAGCTCGGAAACCAGATTGCATAGCAGAGAAGGTATGGGGGGATTCGAAATGGTCGGTGATCTGTTTGTTAACTTGGCTTTCGAAGACCTTTAGAAAGGCAGGGTTGGATAAATATAGGTCTGTAATAGTTTGGGTCTAGAGTGTCTCCCCCTTTGAAGAGGGGGATGACCGCGGCAGCTTTCTAATCTTTGGGGATCTCAGACGATAAGAAAGAGAGGTTGGACAGGCTAGTAATAGGGGTTGCAACAATTTTGGCGGATAATTTTAGAAAGAGAGGGTCCAGATTGTCTAGCCCGGCTGATTTGTAATGTGGAGTAGCTCCCTCAACCCCTTCCAGGCCCCAACATCCTCTGCCTTTTTTTTTTATGCTGGTGGAGGAGGTTCATCACTGCAGCTGGGCACAACTTCTGCTGCAGAGGGAACCGGTTCTGTTCTCCAAGTACTCCCTAGACCTAGAGATTAGTGACAATTGTTACTGAGTGAATTATCCTGGTTAAATTAAGTTGAACAGACTTGAACAGAGCAACTTTCTCACCGATCCAAGTTGATGGCAGGGGTGTTGCTGTCACGCCTCTAGTCAGGTCTCTGTAAACCAGCATGGCTTTTTTTCTTCAAAAAGAAAAACAAGACAATAACTAAGTTTGATTTATCCTAAATGAAGATATAATATTAATTACATTTAAATTATCTGATACATAGGACACATTATCTACTGTATCATAATGCATGACTAGTGGAGTTACTTTGCTTACACTCAATTATTTTCTTATAGGGAATCTATAGACAGTTATGGGTAGGAAGTTGTGCTTTGTATGGACATTAGTAGTCTGAAATGCCTCCTGAGACTGGTGATGACACATGCTTCAACAAGCACGGGACAGGAATATTTTGGGCATCTTGGCTAATGGATGATTATTGCTGGAATTGTTATCATGTACCATCTGATACTTGACAAGTCCAGTGGTTCTCAACCTTTTTTGATCATTGAAGGCCCAATCACATCGTGCTCTGCCCATAGTGCCCAAAAAGTACCCCCTCATATACATTTTAAATGTAGGCATATCCTATGAAATTAGTCTTTCTAAGTACCCACTTTGGATATGTAAGCATTGGCTTGAGAGAGTTTAAATCCATGCGAGAAAGTGTTCCAGGGAAATTTAAGCCGAATGAACTGCTAATGTAAAATTGTAAATCCTTTTAAATGTTTGATATATTTAGATCGAATTGCAATCAAGAACTGTTCTTCGCTACTATGGGTCATATTAGCGGGCTATCCCGGGTTAAAAACACTTTTTAAAATCCATTACATTGGCTTTGTAAATCACAGTTTAAAAAACAATGCGTTATGTACCTTTGACGAAGGGAAAGGATGGTAGATGTTCTAGTTTTAGTTACAGCACAATAAAAATTATTACCGCCACCAACGTAATACTTACATTTTTTTTATTAACCATTATTTAAGAACAAATTATTATTTACAATTAGGTGCTACCCTATGGGACTCCCAATTACGGTCGGTTGTGATACAGCCTGTAATCGAACCAGGGTGTCTGCTGTGACGTCTCAAGCACTGAGATACAGTACCTTAGACCGCTGCGCCACTCAGGAGCAAAATTACGACATGAAACTGACTGATTTGAACCTTCTGACAAACTAGTGGGTCAGGCGGCACCCCACTCACTGTCTGATTCATATCGCGTGATTTCTGATGATTGTTCTCGATTATATCGACTGATTCTGTATGGGGTTCTTTCTATCTGACTGCACTTTCCCGGGGGAGAGGGAGCAAGCACGTACACAAGAGCAGAGTGCGTAAAACCATCTGATCTGCTAGGCCTGTTGTGAGTGGCTGGTTCAGTTATTTAGGGTTGAACAACTGTACAGTGGGTCACGTGACGGCATCTGCTGCTGGCTGAGCGAAGCGTGTTAGCAGGTAAAGAAATTAAAAGGTTTGTTATGATAACATAAACGAAAAATACAGTTCGTGCATTTGTTGTATGGGTTTGATTGACTTCAGTAATACTATTCGCGAAGAGACAGACCCGGCCATCATTTGACGTTACCAGTTAGCCACTTAAGCGACGACGAGGTGCGGATGGAGCTAGGAGATTCTAGCCCTGCCGTAGCAATTGCATTGTGCGAACGGTTTCAAATGCTCGAAAGATTTGCTAGCATGCTATCAGCTAACCCACGGGTCAAGTAACTAACTACTGACTAGCTAGCCATGTTCACACGCTTCTTGCTAGCAAATCGTTTCGGGTACGCCATAGTACTTTACAAGTTGTACATAGTAAACGTTACTAAATTTGATTAGCTACTTTAACATGAGGACCTGTGTTGGGTCACTGATGTTTCTGCTCCAATGGGAGCGACCAGTAGCTTAGCTAGCTACTTAGTACTTAGTAGCTAGCCGGTTACACAAAGAGTTTCGTCCTCAACATTGTTTATTTTTGTCGAAAGTGATCTGCTATAACGTCGTAAGCATGCTTATCTATGTGGCGTTATGGGGTTAATACCTAAAACATCTGGATATTTAACGTTGAGGCAATTAGTACATTTGGGCTTTGTCCAGGCTCAATTTGTATATTTGAACAAATACTGTTACTTTTTCTTGGCAATACTTTAGCTAACTAATGTTAGCAAGTCAACGTTGGTCATCCTCTTGACATGTGAATCATCTAATTAAACAAACTCTGAAGCTATACTTTTGGGACGCACTGATTGTTGGAAATAGTTAACGTAACGTTAATCCTGCTCAGAAATACTTTAGTAAGATACATTTTCGTTCAATAACGAGGACTCTCATCTAAATTGGCTAACTACCGTAGCCTAATTTACTAGGCTACGGTAATTTACTGCGTTCTCTAATTTTAACAGTAGTTACTATAATCAACTAGTTTGTTCATGTGTTCCAACCCGGATTAGAGAACGCAGCTGTCACAATAACTAATAATGGCATCTGTTTAATGTTAGCGAGACGAGTGCTAACAAGCCAGCTACGCACTATCATTATTACATTAATCAGTTGGTTTTTCAGCTAACTACCTAAGCAATCTACTACAGCCACTTGCCAGTCCTGTAGTGAGGCCTAATTTAGCTAACTGACGTTAATAAAAACAGTAACTTCACGGGCACATGAATCCCTGGCACGGCGCAAATTCGTTTTTTGCAACCCCAAATGGCTGCCCATGATTTGGACTTGGCGCTGTGGTTTGCACAAGGCCCTCGCTAGAACTTTCAAAAATAGTTGACTAAGCTACGTTAGCTAGCTTAGCGTCATTCACAGCCATACCAAACTACTTGGCCATGTCAATACAGAGCAACATAATTGTCCTGTTTTATAAGTAGTCAATACTCAAAGGTGCCATTTAATAAACTTGAGGTTATGATGTTCTAACCTTAGTCAGATGTATGTGTGACACTTGTTTGACCTGTACATCGAGCTATGTTTGTGAAACTGTTTTTGACTGTGCATGAGAGATGTAAGCTGACACCAGAACAGCCTCCCCCTGGTTTTGATGTCTAAATTTAAACATGAGGGGTAATGGATGGGGTTAGTCTAACATGGAAAAGTTAACAAAAGCAAGACTCCGTACTGTATACACTAGAGATCCAAGGCTTGTCTAGCAGGTTGAAATTATTGATGTCCCTTTCACTGATTGATGATGTCCCCCCTCATCTGTTTCAGATTTTTCTATTTTGTACATACATTGTTTTGTATATACTGTATATGATGACTTCAGTGGTCAGCAATCCAGCTCGAGGAACTCGGGACAGAGCGCTGCCCACTACCACACAAACCACACACCCACAGAAACAGATACAAGTGAGTTTCATATACAAACTTTCAGATTAGCAACACTATGTACACGGTGAACCTTTGGTTCTCATGTTATTCCTGCCATTACACAAACCAACAATAGAGTTGATGTGTGTGTAACTGCCCTCTTTGAATGCAGGCCACAGCAGAACAGATTCGGCTTGCCCAGATGATCTATGACAAAAATGATGCTGACTTTGAGGATAAGGTCAAACAGGTGAGTACAGTGTGAAACAAGTTGTGAAAATGTGGAGAATTTATGTAGCCTAATACGTGTATGATTAAGTTCAGTACCAATGCACACTAGCCCCACATCTGTGTGGGTGTGCTTGTGTCAATAAAGCTGAGATGTTGTGCACACGTGCTGATTGTGTTCCCACAGCTGATTGAGGTGACTGGGAAGACCCAAGATGAGTGCATGGTGGCCCTCCATGACTGCAATGAGGATGTCAACAGAGCCATCAATTTCCTGCTGGAAAGCACCTCTGACACAGTGAGGGTCCCCGAAAGACGCTCACCTTCACTCTTGCTCTGACTCATAAAGTGTCACTAACTCTCATTAAAGGCGTAATCTGTAGTTCCAACAACAACAAAGCGGCCTCCCAGCTACTGTTTTGGTAAACAGCTGAGTGATGAGGCTGAAGAAATGTAGCCACTATCAAATTCATAGTCTCACTTATGGACTGACCACCCATGAAATAAAAATGATTGTTTTTTTAACCATGTTTTGTGGCAAAAGTGTTTGTTTACATTTTTACACAAAGGTGTAAAACATGGTTGTATTTTGGCTTCTGGCGGGATGCAAGCTGTGGCATTTTAAGTTATATTCTTTAAGAATCCATGATTATACATCAATTTAAAGAAAAATAATTGATAATTGATAGCCCCTTCAACCACTTGACTATTCAGTACCAAGTTTGCATCAATATATTCTCATAACCAAATCTAGTACCCATTTTCCAAGTTAGCTTATTTAGTGTTGAGTGTCTTCGTGTTTGCAATAAGGTATCTTTGTCTGTCAGACCACCTGGGAGACAGTTGGGAAAAAGGTGCGAGGGAAGGAGGGGGGTCCCTCGGAGGTGAAGGACTACCGAGAGAAGAGAGGAGATCGCGAGGCAAGCCGGAGCCGCGGAGTCCCCAACAGGAGGGGCCGTGGAGCCAACCGCAGCAGAGAGGGTGAGGGGGAACACACCCAAGGGGGAGATATGATAGGAAGTGTGTTACATAAATCATATCTCTTTGTTGTTGCTAGTGTGTTGACTTATACGTAATTGTTTCTCCCTTTGCCTCCTTTTAAGTTCGGCCAGAAGAGAATGGGTTTGAAATGTGTTCTGGGGATAAAGTGGCCGACCGTGGTCGCAGGGGGATGGGCGTTGCTGGCAGAGGTAAATGCTACTATGAAAATGATGTACACTACATAGCCAAAAGTAGGTGGACACCTGCTCGTCAAACATCTCATTCCAAAATCGTAGCCATTAATATGGAGTTGGTCCCTCTTTGCTGCTATAACAGCCTCCACTCTTCTAGGAAGACTTTCCACTAGATGTTGGAACATTCCTGCGGGGACTTGCTTCTATTCAGCCATGAGAGCATTAGTGAGCTCGTACACTGATGTTGGGTGATTAGGCCTGGCTCTCAGTCGGAGTTCCAATTCATCCCAAAGGTGTTTGATGGGGTTGAGGTCAGGGCTCTGTGCAAGCCAGTCAAGTTCTTCCACTCTGATCTCAAACCATTTCTGTATACACCTTTCTTTGTGCATGGGGGCATTGTCATGCTGAAACAGGAAAGGGCATTCCCTGAACTGTTGCCACAAAGTTGAAGCACAGAATCATCTAGAATGTCATTATATGCTGTGCATTAAGATTTCCCTTCACTGGAACTAAGGGGCCTTGCTAACTAAGGGTCCTTGTGGCAGGGTAGCCTAGTGGTTAGAGCATTGGACTAGTAACTGAAAGGTTGCAAGTTCGAATCCCCGAGCTGACAAGGTACAAATCTGTCGTTCTGCCCCTGAACAGGCAGTTAACCCACTGTTCCTAGGCCGTCATTGAAAATAAGAATTTGTTCTTAACTGACTTGCCTAGTAAAATAAAAACCATTATTCCTCCTCCACCAAACTTTACAGTTGGACCTATGCATTGGGGCAGGTAGCTTTCACCTGGCATCCACCAAACCCAAATTTGTTCGTTGGACTGTGCGATGGTGAAGCGTGTTTCATCACTCCACAGGATGCTTTTCCACTGCTCCAGAGTCCAATGGTGACAAGCTTTACACCAATCCAGCCAAATGCTGCGTATGGTGATCGTAAGGTTCTGTACGGCTGCTTGGCCATAGAAACCAATTTCATGAAGCTCCCGACGAACGGTTCTTGTGCTGACGTTGCTTCCAAGGGCAGTTTGGAACTCGGTAGTGAGTGTTGCAACCAAGGACGCAATGTTTACGTGCTTCAGCACTCGGCGGTCCTGTTCCTTTGAGCTTGTGGGACCTATTATTTTCCAGATGAGCTGTTTCTCCTAGATATTTCCACTTAGCAATAACAGCACTTGCAGTTGACCGGGGCAGCTCTAGCAGGGCAGAAATTTAACAAACCGACTTGGAAAGGTGGCATCCTATGACGGTCCCAGGCCATTCTACTGCCATTGTGGCTGTGGAGATGGCATGGCTGTGTGCTTCGATTTTACACACCTGTCTGCAACTTGTATGGCTGAAATAGCCGAATCCACTCATTTGAAGGATGTGTACACATACTTTTGGCCATGTCGTGTATCTGAATTCTATAGCTCTGATATTATTAAGTGTTGATTATTTGATAAATCCATTGCATCGGGAGCGCTACAGTTTGCAGATACATATTTTTTTCTAAGTGTTCTGTTCTGTCTACCTGCACCTTGTCAAATCTGTTTTTTGCGCATTATACTACGTTACTGGTACTGGCCAACCTGAACTAATGTCCCACTGAGCCTTGTTGTACCTTACCACACCCTGTCCCACAAGATTCCACTTTGCCATGCTATACAACAGCCTCTACATTAATCCTCCCCAAAATGGCATATAAAGTGGGTATCTAGTTGGCTATGTGTCCATTTGTGTCGCCCAGCAATTCTTGTAAGTGCCATTGCGTGTGAAATATACAAAGTATTCCTACCCTTTGACTTATTTCACATTTTGTTACAGCCTGAATTTAAAATGATATCTAATTTCTCACCCATCTACACACAATACCCCATAATAACAGTGAAAACATGTTTCTAGAGATGTTAGATATTTATGCATTTCATTTTCAATACATTTCCTAATTTACTTAAGTATTCACACTCCTGAGTCAATACTTTATATAAGCACTGTGGGTGGTGATAACAGCATTGAGTTGTGCAAGGCTGATATACATACCAAAGACATCTGGATTTGGGGATTTTCTCTCATTCTTGCTTGCAGATTTTCTGAAGCGCTGTTAAATTAGATGGGGAGTGGTGGTGAAAAGCAATCTGCAAGTCTTTCCGCAGACTGGCTGGGTCACTCAATGACTTTCACATTCTTGTTCTGAAGCCATTCCAGCATGGTCATTTTCCTTTTGGAATGTAAATCTTAGCCTCAGTCTCTCGTTTGCACTGTGAAGCAGGTTCTCAAGGATTTGACTGTATTTGGCTCCATTCATTGTTCACTTTATGCTTATCAGTCTTCCAGTCCCTGCTGCTGAAAAGCATCCCCATGCATGATGCTGCCGCCACCATGTTTCACGGTAGGGATGGTGTTAGACGGGGGATGAACTGTGCCTGGTTTTCTCCAGACATAGCACTTTGCGTTCAAGCCAAATAGTTCAATTTTGGTTTCATCTGACCACAAACTTTACCCATATGTCTTTAACATGCCCTTTTGCAAACTTCAGGCACACTTCCGTCTGGCCACTGTAGAGACTGTTGTCCTTCTGGCAGATTCTTCCATCTCAGCCAAGGAACTCTCTAGTTCTGTCAGTGCTTCTTGCCCAGTTGCTCAGTTTGGTTGGACGGCCAGCTCTAGGCTGAGTCTGGGTAGCTCCATATTTTTTCAATTTCTCAAGGATGGAGACCACTTCGCTCTAGGATATTTCCAACACTATAGAAATTGTTTTATAGCTTTCCCCAGATATTTGCCTCATCACAATTCTATCTCAGGGATCTAGAGACAGTTCCTTGGACTTCATGGTATAGTTTCTGCTCTGGCATGCGCTGTCAACTGTGGGACCATTATATAGATGTGCGTTTCTGTCTAAACAATTGAATTGGCCACAGGTGGACTCCAAGTTGTAGTAAATAAGTTAGATGCACCTGAGCTCAATTTGGGGTGTCATAGCAAAGGTGTTTGAATGATTATGTAAATTATAATGTTATTTTCAATGCATTTACAACATGAACAGGTTTTCACTTTGTCTTTATGTGGTGTTGTGTGTAGATGGGTGAGATATATATTAAGTACATTTTGTGTTCGGGCTGTAACACAATGTGGAATAAGTCATGAGGTATGAATACTTTCGGAATGCACTACTGTCCTGCAGCTGCTATAGAAAGGGGAGGGGGAGTGGACAAGCCAGGGAGGTTGTTTTGGTTGGGGTAAAGTCAGACCGGCATGCAGAGTGAGGGAGTGGAGTCAGGAGTGCCAGTGATGGCAGTTGCTGTCTGTAAATGTATTTATCATATGTCCTAAGCTGTCTAGGCTAAGCCAATCCTCGTATACTGATCCAAGACCTGTCAAATGCTGTCAGCCTGAAATCCAAACCCTGATTTCTGATAAGCAAGTAGTGTCAGATGTTCAGTCTGTTCAAAATTCTCTACCAGTCTACATGTGTAACTGACTCATAGCAGCATGCCCAACATACTGTACCATGCCCCCTTCTAACCTGTTTTGAAGCAACACATATCAGACATTTGTGCTGAAAACATGTCTGTTTTAAAACACAGGCATTAGGTGTAATTTAATGGACTGGTTTGTGTCTTGCAGCAGAGGTCAGACGTAGTGTTTCTGTGTGTCTTTAGGGTTGGGGGGTCGCGGAAGGGGAAGAGCAGCTGGTGGTAACAGGTTCTCCTCTCAGGGGATGGGGTGAGTTGAAGATCCACACTGGAGATCTCCTGCTGTTAGTTTATTCAGCTGTGTGTATCTAATTTATTGGTCACATACACATGGTTAGCAGATGTTAATGCGAGTGTAGTGAAATGCTTGTGCTTCTAGTTCCGACAGTGCAGTAATATCTAACAAGTGTGTGTAGATGTGGCTGTTTCACTGCATCATAGCGTTGCTTAATAATGATTACAAGCACATAGATGAACCCCTAACCCTCTCCCCACCTAAGGATCTTCAACCCCGCCGACTACAACGCTAACTCTAGCAGGTCTCGCCAGGAAACTTGGGAAGCAGAGGGGAACGAAGGTGGAGATGGTATAGGTGAGTAGGGTTGGGCGGTATCTGGATTTTCATACTGTTTCTGTACAACTCCGGGCTATACGGTATTACTGAATGTCTACACGGGGTGCTATTTAAAAATAAGAAACTCTCAAAACATTTTAGGGAACAGGGATCTTGATCCTGGAGGGGATTAAATGTCTCCGCTGTAACCAATAAGCTTGATCTTGACATTCTATACGGTCAAATTGGTTAAATTTGGTTCTGAAATGTAGCCCACTCCTTTTCAAGGTGTAGGTTTTAGAGCTTTAAAGCATGGTGGTAGTAGTATAGTTCTGGACACAGTTGGAGCAGTGCGGTTTGGCCTCAACCAGGACCGTGTTCATTAGGCACCGAAAAGGAAGAGGTTTGTCCAATAAGAAAGTATTTTGTTTTCCTTTGTGATACATTAGTGTTTACTCTGTGCGCCCCTAATGAACACAACTCTGATTGTGCTGCTGACTAAGCTCTGTCGGACAGAGGGGTATCCCCCCAGGCATGAGGACTAACTCACGTACCCCTACTGTCCCCTACCATCATAGGAGGAACATGGAGAGGCAACTTGGAAGACTGGGCTGCAGAAGACTGGAATGAGGATGTGAGTGATGGTTGCCACTTTCGACTTTATATTACAGTGGCTACACAAGCACACCGCATAACAAAGGTTCTCTTCCTGATATTCTGTTTTTATCAACAGCTGTCTGAAACCAAAGTGTTCACTGCCTCTGCTCCTGCGAACCACATCACATCTGGACACAAGTATGGGCTCCAATCTAATGCTCACAGGAACGCACACTTAACCCCATGAAATACTCTATCTCTGTCGTCTTTCCCTGAGTCTTAAAGCACGAATTCTCACAAATAACAGTAAAATTTCTTTGGGTTGGAATGCGAATGTTTCATAGTAATGATATGAGTTGTGGATGTGTGTAATCATTTCTCTGTATCTGCTTGTAAAATAATGGAGATGATGGTTACGAGCACATAGCTGAACCCGTTGTGTGCAATACCTCAATCTCTGAATCTCCTTTCGTCCAGTTACTTAATTATTTTTTCCATTGCATTCACTCTGCTCAACTTCTCATGGAGAGAGCAATATATAAATGTGAGGTATTATGCATAAATAGAAGTGATATTTCATTTTGGCAAAGAAGCAGTATCAGGGTACAACACTAAACTATCCATTGTAAATGTACTGGTCGTCCTCTTTCCTCTCCAGTGTGGACATGGGCTCGCTGCTGCCCAAGACGGGCAGTGTGGAGACGGATCTGGGTGGCATGGAGCCCCCTGCCCCTGTGTGCGTGGGGGGCCAGAGCCTGGTGTTCACCAACTCTCACCACAACTGCGCTCGCACCGCCACACACAGCTATGCTAGTGCTGCCTCTGGCACTAGCTACACCCACGGTGCCCTGGTGAGGCAGCTAGCCACACACACACACACACTTCCTTTTCATGGTTATACATATCTGTACAGGCTTTCACACAGACAGACTATCAACTGTCTTGCTCTGTCCGTTAGTCCTCAGTCCTTGGCTCTGGATTTGGGGCTCTGAGTGGGCCCAAGCTGAACCCGGGTGAGGTTAGGATACCAGAGCAGCTCAACGGGCCCCAGCTCACCCCGCGGACCCATCAGCAGCTGGTCACCGCGGGCAACAGCAGTGTCGCCAAAGAATCCAGTCCACCTGCAGTTCAAGGCTCCGCCCCCATTTCTGCCAGCGAAACCAAGGCCCCGAGAGTGGAGAAGGGCCCTGTTCTAACCTCTCACTGTAAGACACATACAGGTGCTATCATATGGAAAAGTTTCAAGTGAGGTGTGGGTACATGTCATTGTTTGTCTTTTTCGACTTGTCGAATAGGAGGAGATAATGATGGTTACAAGCACATAGCTGAATCTTAATGTGTGGACGACCTCAATGACTGAATCTCCTTCCATCCTCAAATTGCATTCTTTCCCCAATACATTATCACTCTGTTCAACTTCTCATTCTATCCCCCCCCAATAGTCAAGTATATGGTGATCTAATGGTGACAGTTGGGGGGGGGGGGGGGCAGACTCATGGTACATGCAGATTTGAGGAGTCAGATCTGTATTTACTGGACTGCTAATGCTACCATTAACTCTTCTCTCTGTCTTCTCCAGTGGATCTAAAGATGCAGCCGGAGCCATCCTCTGTCCTCAGCCAGCTGGCCCAGCGGCAGCAGCAGGCCCAGCATAGCTCCCTGCCCCAGGCAGAGCCTCTGTCTCTTCCCCCCCAGGTACCTACTCCCCCAGGCCACTACGATGCCGGGCCCCCGCCTCCCAGAGACGGACCCTCCCTGGACCATCAGGCTCCCATGGCTGAACCCCCACAGAGGCAGATCAAGACCCAGAGACGCAGAGTACCTCCTCTCTCAAAGGTTAGGAAACGTGTGGAAGTAGAGGTTGCCTGCTCACTGAGGGTACATAACAATGAGTGTTTGTTTTTCAACCATTTGTAGACATATCTAAAAGTACTGTAGGTAAGTGCAACTTTGCACACATTCGGTCTGAAATGTCTTCGAGCTTGTGACTGAGTGTGATTTATGTATTAAACTTTGAATAGTTTGTCCCTCTCATCCTCCTCAGCATCCTAATCCCTCTTGCTTGGTCTCCTCAGATCCCCTCATCTGCGGTGGAGATGCCAGGCTCAGCAGATGTGTCTGGTCTTAACGTGCAGTTTGGGGCCCTGGACTTTGACTCGGAGCCCAGTGTGATTGACATGGGCCACCAGGCTGAGCCTGCCAGGGATCCGGCCCCCACAGCTGTACACCAGCCCCAAAGCAGCTTGTTTTCCAAACCTGGACCAGTCAGGTGTTTATTTACTGCATTTTCTTAGTATCACTGTGTTGTATAGGGGTAGAGGCCACGGTGAACTTGTTTTACACTAACTCGTCCCTTTACGTTGTTGTTGCAGTGAGCCCCTTGGCAGCTTGTCATCCATGACGCCGTCGATATCAGACCCCAGTTTCCCGTCTCTGGGTCTCCCCAGCGCCGCCCCACCCTCCACCTCCTCAGCTAGCAGAGTGGACAACGGCCCCGTGCAGCGCATGCCCCCCCACCTGGGCTACCCCCAGAGCAAAGACGCCCCCGCCGCCACTCTCACTGTGAGTCACCAACACTGGATTTGTCAGGTGTGGTCAGACACTCTCTCGATTAAGACTACTCCTGTCTCTCATAGATATGGAGATGATGGTTACAAGCACATATCTGACTCTTACTATGTGGAATACCTCAATGACTGAGTCTCCTATGGTCAATGGACACTTAAAACCCTCGGGCATTATTTAAGATTACTGGAGCTCTACTTTATTAGCACTGTATAGTGAAATCAAGATGGCCGACTGAGAATGTCAATGTCTTTCACAGAATGGCTATGGTGGCGTGAGGACACAGGGCCCTGAGGACTGTAAGTACTCAGGAGAATTTGTGATTGCCGAAAGTGTTATTTCATGGTGAAGTCCAGCATGCTTGCTTATCTGTTTCTTCTCTTTCAGCAATGTCGTTGGCTTCTCGAACCCCTAAGCCCCAATCACCTCCCATGAGCAGTGACAGTGTCCCCGTCCACCATGTTCCCTCCCCAGCCCCCACACCTTCCTACTCTGCCCCTCTGCCATCTGTCAGCAGGTAAGCCCATCACTCCCCTTCCCCCAGTAATTATCATAATGGAGATGATGATGGTTACAAGCACATAGATGAATCTTAATATGTTAACTACCTCAATGACTGAATCTCCCATCTACTCTATTGACTGACAAAATAATAAAGTCCTTGTTGTAATGAGTTGGTTTAAACTTTAAGACTCATCGGATGATTTGGTAACGTTACCTGTTTTCTCTGCCACGGTTTCCCCAGTCATGTGACCAGTACATACTCGTCAGGATCTGCCCTCTCCACTAGCTCCTCCCTTACGGTCAGCACGGTGTCTTCTTTTGGGGTTAATGTAAATCATGTCAAACTGATCTAAAATAAGCGCTGAAAATGTTAAAATGCTACCAAAAAACTAAACTGCTGTCTGTCCAACTCTCCCTCCTGCCGCCCTACAGATGACCAGTGAGGAGAGCAGTAGTCTCCACGCCTTCTCTTCCTCATCTGGCCCTTCCATCAATGCTGCGGTTAGCAGCTCCAATGGCATGATGCATGTCCCTGGAGCACCTGGTCTATCCGCCAATGGCAACACAACCCTCTCAGCTGCCGGACGCACTGCCCAACCCCAACCCCTGCTGAACACCTCTGGTGAGCTCAGGAGTACCATGGTGACACACACAGGTTTTTTTTTTTGTCACTTAACGGTCCTACTCTCTGCTGTCTATTATTTGACTGTAGACCTGTGTAATTTTGACTCTCCTCTCTCTCATTCTTGTTCCACAGGCAAAGCCCCCCCTAACTTGGCCCAAGGACTGCCCCCTCTGCTGGCTAATCAGTACATTATGGGCCCTGGAGGCCTGCTCCCTGCATACCCGGTAACGACGCTAAACCTCTTTTTCTCTTGCATGCTCTCGTTCTTTGTTTCCATGAATTCCCATCCATTTCTCTTCACAAGTCTTTCTCTCACTGGCCTGCCATCGCACCCTTTCTCTCGCTCTCTTCCCTTTCATACCTTTCTGTTCTTGGTTGAATATGTGGATTATTTCGGTTGACCTGTTTCATTTTGTCATTGTACCTCTCTAAAGCAGATCTATGGATATGAGGACCTACAGATGCTGCAGTCTCGTCTGCCTATGGTGAGGAACTTTTCACACATGTACTACGCCGATGAAGAGCAATACAGCACACATTTGTTTGCCCAGACGGACTCTTGCACGGTCTCTGGTTTAGATGACCCAAACAAAAATAAATGTTAATGATTAATATTTCATATCTGTGTCCCTGTCATAACATGGAGATGGTTACAAGCACATGGCTGAATCCTAATATGTGGACTACCTCAATGACTGTTGAATCTGTTTGGCTTCTCCTGGTGTCTATTTCTCTGTAGGACTACTATGGAGTTGCATTCCCTGGTACAACCGCAACCATGCCTGGCAGAGATGGGCTAGCCAACAATCCATACTCAGGTAATGCTTGTTCCACATTCATTTACAGATGCACTTTTCGGTGGCCTGAACTAGATCTTGGGTGCACACCATAATATGGAGATGATGATGGTTACAAGCACATAGCTGAATCTTAATTTGTGGACTACCTCAATGACTGAATCTCCATCTCTGACTAACAGTATACTTAAAGCTTGATTTACTTATGGGGGGGGCGGCGGTGGCTGAATTGAAAGGGACTAGCTAATTCAGCTCCTCCCAACTACTCATACTCTCACACAGTGCCTTCAGAAAGTGTTCATACACTTTGGCTTATTCCACATTGTGTTACAGCCTGAATACAAAATGGATTAAGTTTATTGATAATCCATCTACATGCAACACCACGTGATGACAGTGAAAACACGTTTTGCTAATTTATTGAAAATTAAATGCAGAAATATCTTATTGAAATAAGTATTCACACCCCTGAGTCAATAGTTTGTCGAATCACCTTGGACGGCAATTACAGCTTTGAGTTGTCTTGGCTATGTCGAAGCCTTGCACACCTGGATTTGTTTGTTTTTTCTCCCATTCTTTCTTGCAGATTTTCTCAGTGTCTGTTAAGTTAGATGGGAAGTGGCGGTGAAGAAAAATCAAGTCTTTCCACAGATTTTCAATGCGATTCAAGTCTGAGCTTTGGCTGGGTCACTCAAGGACTTTCATATTCTTGTTCTGAAGCCATTCCAGCATTGCTTTTGGTCATTGGCATGTTGGAACGCAAATCTTCGCCCCAGTCTAAGGTTGTTTGCACTCTAAAGCGGGTTCTCATCCAAGATTTGCTCGTATTTGGCTCTATTCATTGTTCCCTCTATCCTTATCAGTCTCCCAGTCCCTGCTACTGAAAAGCATCCCCATAGCATGATGCTGCCGCCACCATGCTTCACGGTAGGGGTGATAAGCTGAGCCTGGTTTTCTCTAGACATAACTCTTTGGCCTGAATGCAAAGTGCTATATTTGTTTCATCAGACTATAAACTTTTGCCTTATGATCTGTCTTTCATGTGCCTTTTTGAAAACGGCAGTTGGTCATGTGCTTTTTCTCAGGAGTGGCGTCCGTCTGGCCATTCGCCCATAAAGACTTACGGTTGTTTCTCATCTCAGCCAAGGAACTTTGAGGTTCTGACAGTGGTCATTGGGTTATTGGTCACCTCCCTGACCAAGGTCCTTTTTGCCCGGGTGCTCAGTTTGGTCGGATGACCAGCTCCAAGCAGTCTGAGTACTTCAATATTTTTTCCAATTTCCCTATGTTGGAGATCACTGGGCTCTTGGAAACATTCAACACTAGAAATGGTTTTATACCCTTCCCCAGGTATATGCCTAAATTTGGAGTGCCATAGCAAAGGGGTGTGAGTACTTATGGAAGTTGCATTTCTATATTTAATTTTCAATATTTGCTAACATTTCTAAAAACATGTTTTCACTGTCATTATGGGGTGTGTGGGGGGGGGGAATACATTTGATTTGTTTTGAGTTCAGGTTGGAACACAAAATGTTGAGTAAGTCAAGGGGAATAAATACTCTCATTCCCTCTCATGCATTTGCCTGTTCTCAGAGGGGAATTCTGACCGAGGGGTTAACCTCTCAGGGATATTCGGGACGGTAGCGCCCTGCCAGTGAAAGTGCAGGGCGCCAAATTTAAAACAACAAAAATCTCGTAATTAAAATTCCTCAAGCATTTTAAAGATAAAATTCTCGTCAATCCAGCCACAGTGTCTGATTTCAAAAAGGCTTTGCAGCGAAAGCACCACAAATGATTGTTAGGTCACCACCAAGTCACAGAAAAACACAGCCATTTTTCGAGCCAAAGAGAGGAGTCACACAAAGTAGAAATATATATAAAATTAATCACTAACCTTTGATCTTCATCAGATGACACTCATAGGACTTCATGTTACACAATACATGTATGTTTTGTTCGATAAAGTGCATTTTTATATCCAAAAATCTCATTTTACATTGGCGTGCTATGTTCAGTATTTCCAAAACATGCGGTGATTTTGTAGAGAGCCACATCAATTTACAGAAATACTCATAATTAACATTGATAAAAGATACAAGTGTTATGCATGGAACTTTAGATATACTTCTCCTTAATGCAACTGCTGTGTCAGACTTCAAATAAACTCTACGGATAAAGCACACCATGCTATAATCTGAGTACGGCGCTCTGAGACAAAAACAGCCAAAGAGATATCCGCCATGTTGTGGAGTCAACATTAGTCAGAAATAGCATTATAAATATTCACTTACCTTTTGATCTTCATCAGAATGCACTCCCAGGAATCCCAGTTCCATAATAAATGTTTGATTTGTTCGATAAAGTTCATAATTTCTGTCAATACCTCCTTTTGTTAGGGCGTTTGGTAAACAAATCCAAACATGTCAAACGAAGTACAGAATCAATCTTTAGGATGTTTTTATCATAAATCTAAAATAATGTTCCAACCGGAGAATTCCTTTGTCTGAAGAAAAGCAATGGAACCCAAGCTAACTTTCACATGATTGTGAGTCACGAGCTCA
This sequence comes from Oncorhynchus kisutch, assembly GCF_002021735.2. Lineage (NCBI taxonomy): Eukaryota > Metazoa > Chordata > Actinopteri > Salmoniformes > Salmonidae > Oncorhynchus > Oncorhynchus kisutch. The sequence continues at coordinate 18,869,943 of NC_034176.2, read as the reverse complement.
TGTAAATCTGCCAGACACCTGGCTCAATCCCCTCTCATTCGGCCCCACTTCACAGTAGAAGCATCAAACAAAGTTCTAAAGACTGTTGACATCTAGTGGAAGCCTTAGGAAGTGCAAGATGACCAATATCCCACTATCTTCGATAGGCTATGAGTTGAAAACCTACAAACATCAGATTTCCCACTTCCTGGTTGGATTTTATTCAGGTTTTCGCCTACCATATGAGTTCTGTTATACTCGCAGACATCATAAAGTTTTAGAAAACACTCAAAATTCAATCTAGGCATATTCTAGCTTTTATGGCTGAGTTGCAGGCAGTTTACTCTGGGAACCTTATTCATCCAAGCTACTCAATACTGTCCCCAGTCACCAAGAAGTTAAGCACACGTAAATGGGGCGTAATTCCCTTTTTATGCACTTCTCTACCCATATTCTGACTTTCAATTTAAGCTTAAGAATAGCATGCTATTCGTTGGGGGTGGAGATCAAATAAATTAATGTGTGGCGGAGGTGTCTACAGATACGCCATCTTTGAACCTTGTTAATTCCCTCAATTCCACCACCTTCAAGCACAAAGAAACAAATAAGGTCGAGCAACCTATCGGTTCCAAGTGGTACATCTACTTAATTATTTCCTAACACCATTCTCCATGCACTGTAATTTACAAATTGATAAAAGCTAGGTAAATGAGTAATCTGTTTGGATAAGGGGATTGTTAATATTAATGACAGTTTTAGATCTATTTGATCATATGATCACTGGAGACTAGAGGTCGACCGATTATGATTTTCCAATAACGATACCGGTTATTGGAGGACCAAACAAAACCGATACGATTTAAGTGGCTTATTTATTTGTAATAATGACAATTACAACAATAATGAATGAACACTTACCTTAATATAATACATCAATAAAATCAATTTAGCCTCAAATAAATAATGAAACATGTTCAATTTGATTTAAATAATGCAAAACAAAGTGTTGGCGAAGAAAGGAAAAGTACAATATGTGCCATGTAAAAAATAAATTAAAAAAATAACGTTTGAGTTCCTTGCGCAGAACATGAGAACATATGAAAGCTGGTCGTTCCTTTTAACATGAGTCTTCAATATTCCCAGGAAAGAAGTTTTAGGTTGTAGTTGTTATAGGCATTATAGGACTATTTCTCTCTATACCATTTGTATTTCATATACCTTTGACTATTGGATGTTCTTATAGGCACTATAGTATTGCCAGTGTAACAGTATAGCTTCCGTTCCTCTCCTCGCTCCTACCTGGGCTCGAACCAGGCTTACATCGAAAACGGCCACCCTCGAAGCATCGTTATCCATTGCTCCACAAATGTCCCTCTGCAAGGGGAACAACTACATCAAGGTCTCAGAGCAAGTGACGTTTGAAACGCTATTAGCGCGCACCCCGCTAACTAGCTAGCCATTTCACATCGGTTACACCAGCCTAATCTCGGGAGTTGATAGGCTTGAAGTCATAAAGAACTCTATGCTTGAAGCACAACGAAGAGCTGCTGGCAAACGCACAAAAGTGCTGTTAGAATTCATGCTTATGAGCATGCTGCTGCCTACCACCGCTCTATCAAATATCAAATCATAGACTTAATTATAACACAGAAATACGAGCCCTGGGTCATTGAAATGGTCAAATCCGGAAACAAAATGTTTATTCTTTCAGTGAAATACAGAACCGTTCCGTATTTTATCTAACGGGTGGCATCCCTAAGTCTAAATATTGCTGTTACATTGCACAACCTTCAATGTTATGTCATAATTATATACAATTCTGGCAAATTAATTACGGTCCTTTGTTAGGAAGAAATGGTCTTCACATAGTTCGCAACGAGCCAGGCGGCCCAAACTGCTGCATATACCCTGATTCTGCTTGCACAGAATGCAAGAGAAGGGACACAATTTCCCTTGTTAAAAGAAATTCATGTTAGCAGGCAATATTAACTAAATATTCAGGTTTAAAAATATATTCTTGTGTATTGATTTAAGAAAGGCATTGGTGTTTATGGTTAGATACACATTGGTGAAATGACAGCGCTTTTTTCGTGAATACGCTTGTTAAATCATCACCCATTTGGAGAAGTAGGCTGTGATTCGATGATAAATGAACAGGCACCGCATAGATGAACTATTAATATCACCAACCATGTGTAGTTAACTAGTGATTATGTTAAGGTTGATTGTTTTTTATAAGAGAAGTTTCATGCTAGCTAGCAACTTACCTTGGCTTCTTGCTGCACTCGCATAACAGGTAGTCAGCCTGCTACGCAGGCTCCTTGTGGAGTGCAATGTAAGGCAGGTGGTTAGAGCGTTGGACTAGTAACCAGAAGGTTGCAAGATCGAATCCCCGAGCTGACAAGGTGAAAATATGTCGTTCTGCCCCTGAACAAGGCAGTTAACCCACCGTTCCTAGGACGTCATTGAAAATAAGAATGTGTTCTTAACTGACTTGCCTAGTTAAATAAAGGTTAAACAAAATAAAAAATAAAAAATCAGCCACAATTGGTGTCCAAAAATGCCGATTACCGATTGTTATGAAAACTTGGAATCGGCCGTAATTAATCGGTCGACCTCTACTGGAGAATGTGAAACCAGTCATATGTCAGCAAACTGAAGCATGCCAACATATCACCTTTTCCACAGTGAAGTTGAAGTGCTGGCCTTGTAACTTGAGATATATTTGAGGTCTAAATTATAGGCTTCTGTAGCCATGTGCAAATAACAGTGTAAAGGCAAACCTACGGAGTCAATACATTTTTTATTTGATTTCTGTTTTAATTACACTGAACAAAAATATGAATGCAACTTGAAAGATTTTACTGATTTTACATATGTAAATCAGTCAATTGAAATAAATCAATTAGAAAACTATGGGTTTCACATGACTGGGAGTAAAGATATGCATCTGTTGGTCACAGATGCATGTTGCCTTCAAATTAGTGGATTTGGCTATTTCATCTACACCTGTTGCTGACTTGTATAAGTATAAAATCAAGTAATAGAAACGTGTTCTCTGGAGTGATGAATCACACTTCACCATTTGGCAGTCCAACAGCTGAATCTGGGTTTGGCGGATTCCAGGAGAACGCTACCCAGGAATAATAATGGTCTGGGGCTGTTTTTCATGGTTCGGGCTAGGCCCCTCAGTTTCAGTAAAGGGAAATCTTAACGTAACAGCATACAATGATGTTCTAGACAATTCTGTGTTTCCAACTTTCTGGCAACAATTCGGGGAAGGCCCTTTCCTGTTTCAACATGACAATGCCCCTGTGTACAAAGCGAGGTCCACACAGAAATGGTTTGTTGAGGTCGGTGTGGAAGAACTTGACTGGCCTCCAGAGCCCTGACTTCAACCCCATCAAACACCTTTGGGATGAATTGGAATGCTGACTGCGAACCAGGTCTAATTGCCTAACATCAGTGCCCGACCTCACTAATTATCTTTTGGCTGAATAGAAGCAAGTTCCCACAGCAATGTTCTAACATCTACTGGAAAGCCTTCTCAGAAGAGTGGAGGCTGTAAAAGGGGGACCAACTCCATATTAATGGTCATGATTTTGGAACGAGATGTTCATCGAGCAGGTGCTCATAAATTTTGGCCATGTAGTGTACCCTTTAAAAAAAATGTCGATCCAGAGAATCCCAAACATGCTCAATGGGTGATTACATGTCTGGTTAGTATGCAGGCCATGGTGGAACTGGGGCATTTTCAGCTTCCAGGAATTGTGTACATATCCTTGCTACACGGGGCCATGAATCATCATGCTGTGACATGAGGTGATGGCTGTGGATGAATGGCACGACTATGGGCCTCAGGATCTTATGGCATCTCTTTGCATTCAAATTGCCATCAATAAAATGCAATCGTGTTAGTTGTCCATGGGTTCTAACTTTTTCACTAGCAAATAAGGGACAAAAGGTGGCGTGCACAGTGCCACGGCGGTATGGTTTTTGTGTGAATGAATATACAGAGTATATTCATTGTTATTCAATTGGAAAGGCAAAACATTTGTATATTCCATTTAGCCTTTAGCTTTACTAAAACTTTATCACTATGTAAACTTATGTGAATAAACCTCAAAATAAATGATCAAATAAGTCACAATTTGGACCTTTACAGCAAAAAAACTACTTTTCAAATGCAAAAGAGGGGCATGAGTCACCCACCAAGTCTACATATTTTTTGCTGCTCTTCACTGATTCAAGCAGTCCTTTCTCCTCTTGCATAGCCAGAGAGAAGTCATTACATGACAAATCACAGTTCCCAGATATTAGAAGTTCATTTTTGATCAGCTCTGTGCTACATCTGTTTCTTGAGTCTGACCATTTAATGGTCATCAGACAGAAAATCCTCTCTACAAAGACATTTGAGTCTGGCACACTGAGGACAAATAAGACAATCCTGAACATGTTGATATAAGTTTGCTTTCCCTAGGTTTTGGAAAACTGCCACCTACTTCTCACTGGTGGATTTTGTGGGATTCTGTCCGGTCTTCTGTATTTCCTCCCGGCTAGCACAAAACTCTTCATAGAGTTGTGAAGGAGAGCTCCTCATAGAGGCCGATCAGTTTCACTATTACATTTTCTGGTGAGAAATCAAACCAGTGTCATAGAACTTCAAAGTCCTGTTGCTGCTTGGACCTTTGTGCTGACAATTGTTTGTCCATCAGCTACTTGGTCTGCTCAGAAAAAACTGTCCTGTTTCAGCTGAAGCATATTTAATGTTGAACTTTTGGACTTCCTCGTAAACATCTGTGATGCAGAGCGTTGTTTCATCCAGATTTTTTACGAGTTGGTCAAAAACATACCCACTTTGTGGAAAAGGCACAGATAAATCTCACCAGCTTCTGTTTTTTTCTTCATACTCAAAAATACTATTCAGTGCCACAGGACAGGTCTCCCTATCTCACTAAGGGACCTGAAGTATGATGTAAGAGCTGGCCAGCTTTGCTGGAGACGATCGACGCTGGATGAAGAGAGCCATCATGTGCAAACATGTTGCAGAATTTCACGCCACTCAGTGTCAACAAAGGCAAAAAAATGCACGCAGTTCCTCTCTTCGGGAAGCAGGTACTGATAAGTGGCTGTAGATCTGTAAAACAATTCTCAATATCCACTGACTGCTGATCGCAGGCGCGCTTGCAGGCATTATGAGCTATGTGAGCTGGGCAATTAGCTTTCAGAATGCGATTGTTGGCACTGCTCAATAACTGGTAAACGGAGGGGTGTTTTCCAATTATGTCAGTGTCCGCAGTAGACGTCACGAAGAATGCCCCGATATTGCTAGCACCTTTAGCTAGTGTGGCCTTGTGCATGTCTGTGGATGCATGCCGAGTTAGGTCATTCTCCCCTTCACAGCCAATTGAGAATTGCCGACGCATAAAGTACACAACTTTCGTTGAGTCACCACTGACAGCCTTAACCCACGTCATTTTTGCGTTACATTGTTTGTATCTGCAGTCTTTTTTTGCATGTTTATCCATATTTCCTTGATATGCCAAACCGACCGAACAATAACATAATTACTTTGCAGGAATTGACGCGTTTACACTATACTGTGATTGGATGAATATACAGGACAAGGGAGGTCTTGTATGGGACAATATAATATAGGGACATCCCGGCTAATACCGGACAGTTGGCAACCCTAGTTGTCCAGTAGGTTATGCCTGCCCATAGCATTAACCCCACCGCCACCACGGGGCACTCTGTTCACAACATTGACATCAACAAACTGCTTGCCGACACAACGCCATCTGCCCGGTACAGTTGAAACCGGGATTCATCCGTGAAGCGCTCACTTTTCCAGCGTGCTAGTGGCCATCGAAGGTGAGCATTTGACCACCAAAGTCAGTTATGATGTCAAATCAAACGTGCCAATTCTCTGCCCGCAGCTACGAGATCAGAGTTAAACGTACGCAGAAATAAGGCCTGATTAAAAAAAACAAAAAAAAAAAACATGAAAACATGAATCCACTGAGTAAATCTAACATCCCGTTTCTCGAGCTGCAACATGCATACATGTTTGTGTCAACGGACATGGAGATTAAGTCATTATTCAACGTAGCTACCCGGTGTCTGCCCCTCCTGTTATGAGTTTGTCGACTGTCCACTGTACTTAAACACATGTACAAATCCCTTTTCAACTCCGTGTGTTGTGGAAAGGCAAACACTAGTCGTTTCACACTAACGTTAGCGAACCAAATATGGGATATCAGTGGCCTCTATAGTGCCAGTAGTTCACTCGCATTTGCTAGTGAAAGAAATGAAATGCAAATACGAAAAATAACTGGTTGCATTAGTGCGAGTGTGATACATTTAATTATGCGTCCTATTTAGTTGTATTTTCCACCTAACATTACGAGGATTTCGCAACCTGGTAGACTAACTGTAATTATGATCCACGTCACAAAAAGTATAATAAAAAATAAATATCAATGTAGCAATATTGATGTTACACAGGGAACAGAAACCAGTTGTTACTTTATTAATGTGCTGGTTGACAACATGCCTAGTAAAGTGTGCTTTAATATACATCTTTGTCTTGTCGTGACTACAACACAAAGCATATTGAAACATGGTGGCAGCGGTACTCAAAAGAACCTGGATCTCATCGATGAAAATGAAGAATATATCCCAGGCGGCAGTTTGAAAAAGTGCTGCGTTTACAGCCTAGTCATCGCGCCGAACATCTACGTTAGCTGGCTATCGTGAGTGACTCCATGCTAAATGCTAACTGGCTATTGGATACAAGCAGTTTCGTTAGTAGCTAACGTTCCATTCTACAACTTAATCGTCATAGAAAATGCACTGAAACCTCCGGGGAAAAATAGACTGATTGTAGTTTAGCACTGACCTGGGAAAGAGAAATTCAATTTGTACATGGATCTTACAATGAGAGAAGAACCTGATGTTATCCCTGCAAACCTCAAAAGCCAGTCACCTGTATAACAAGAGTACTCTGAAACCACTGGGGAAGTGCACACTTAAAATTATCAATCCACACATTAAGAAAACCTACCGAGTTGAGTTCATCGTAGTCAATGAGTGTGCACAGGCCCATTCTAGGCAGTAAGGCTATCCAGGCAATTGAGTTAATTACTGCGCAGCATCTCAACATCCTGGCCATCAAGAAAACTGGATCCTGGACTAAAGAGCAAATTAAACAGGAGTACTCTGATGTATTACAGGGAGATGGATGTTTACCTGGCAAGCTGGAAGTGGATGAGTGAGTGGAGCCCGTCCAGCTGCCAGTAGCACTATATAAACACTCAGAGGAGCTCAGTGTTCTAGAGAAAAGGATGATAAAAGCAGTTGAAAAAAGCACAGATTGGATTAGCAGCCTGATCGTAGTGAAGAAACCGCCTGGAAAACTAAGTGTGCATTGATCCGAAACCTCTCGGCGTTCGAGGAGCCATTACCCAGATGTGCTGCCAGATCTGAATAGAGCACGCGTGTTCTCCGTTTGTGATGTAAAAAATGGATTTTGGCATGGAGGAATCCAGCTTCCAGTTCCACATCTCACCACGTTCTCTACACCCATGGGACGCTACAGGTGGCTGCGCATGCCAATGGGAATCAGTCCAGCCCCAGAGATCTTTCAGAGGAAGTTGAACCAGGCAATGGATGGACTTCCAGGAGTCAAAATCATTGCAGATGACATCTTGATTGTGGGAGTAGGAGACAATGATGAAGCGGTGACTCTGGACCATGACAAAAACCTTCAAATGCGCCTGGACAGATGCAGGAAGCTCAGTATGAAGCTGCAGCTCCGGCTGAAGGAAGTGCCCTACATGAGCAGGCTTTCAATAAAATGCTGAAATACTACAACCCAACAGAGCAGCTTGTACTACAGTGTGATGCTTCAGAGTGGGTTAGGAGCAGCCTTGATGCAGGGAGGACAACCAATAGCATACGCCAGCAGAGCCCTGACAGAAACTGAAAAAGGGTATGCACAGATGGAGAAGGAGCTGCTTTCAGTGGTGTTTGGCATGGAGAGGTTCCACCAATTCACATATGGATGAACTGTGGATGTGCAGTCAGATCACAAGCCTCGAGCATCATGACAAAGCCTCTCCTCAGCACACCAATAAGTCTACAAAGTATGCTCATGAGACTCCAAAACTACGAGGTCAGTCTCCGAAACGTTCCGGGAAAATATGTGGTGCTGGCCGACACCCTGAGCAGGGCATACCTCACAGAACCAGACAACAGAGGCCCTGTGGAGGTCAACGTGGAATCAATCAATATCATACACTACCTCCCTGTGTCAAGCGAGAGACTAAAGCACATCCAGAGAGCCACTGAGCTAGACTGGGAGCTCCAGACACTGAAAAATGTGATCCTGCAGCGGTGGCCTGAAGTGAAAGGACATGTACCCTTGGAAGTAGCCATGTATTTTCACAACGGAGGTGAGCTGTGTGTGCAATGGAATTATCTTCAGAGGATAGAAAGTCATTGTGCCTACTGCCCTCACGTCAGAATGCAGAGAATCCATTCCTCAAACATAGGAACAGAGGGATGTCTGAAAAGAGCTTGCGAGTCTGTCTACTGGCCAGGCATGAATGCACAGCTGAGAACATACATGGCACAATATAGGTATGAAGCAGCAGAAAGAAATGGTGAGGCCACACGAAGCACCCTGGGAAAATATAGGGACTGACTTGTTCCAGTTCAACGACAGACTACATGGTCACAGTTGTGCTTCTCCACCTGCATTGCTTGCTGTTTGGGGTTTTAGGCTGGGTTTCTGTACAGCACTTTGAGATATCAGCTGATGTACGAAGGGCTATATAAATAAATTTGATTTGATTTGATTTGATTTGATTCTCTCCATTTGGAGAACACACAGTTGAAAACAGTCATTTGAAAACTGAAGACACTTTTCACGCTATGGCATACCTGACATCCTTTACTCAGACAATGGTCCCCAGTACTCTTCAGATGAGTTCCGAAGTTTCAGCAAGGCTTGGGACTTTACACACATCGTCTCCAGAATACCTGCAAAGTAATGGGAAAGTGGAATCTGCAGTGAAAACAGCCAAAAGACTGATGGCAAAAGCAAAGAGAGCAGGTGCTGACCCATACCTGGCCATGCTGGATCACAGAAATACCCTTCACAAGGAACAGACAACAGCTCTGCAATGGTGCTCATGGGAAGACGTACAAAGACACTACTTATAATGAGTGAAAATCTTCTGAGATCGGGGATGGCGAACTGTCAGCTGGAGAAGTTCAATGAGACAACAGAAACAGGCAAAGTACTACTACACCTCTGCTAAGGATCTCACAGAGCTGCAACGAGATGACGGGGTGGGAGTTTAGCCACTCATAGGACAGAAACAGTAGTGGCAGAAGGCCACAGTAGTCAGACCTGTGGAGCAGTTCCTACGAGGTGAAGACGGAACAGGGACAAGTCTTCAGGAGGAACAGGCGACACCTGAGGAAGAGCAGAGAAATAGAGGATTTCACCACTGTTGAGGAGACTGGCACAGAGCCAGTAAACAGTACCAGTTGATGCCCAACAGGGTGCAGAACACAACCTAGAGGTGAACGATGCACTTCAACACGAAGATCCAAACAACTCAGGTTAAGCACCACCTGATGTAATCAACACTCCCCACACAAGGTCTGGTAGGGCCATCTGAAGACCTATACACCTGAAAGAATTTGTGTGAAGGTAAAAAAATAAAATAATTAATGCACAGTCAGACAGTAAACAAACATTTAGTTCACATTCCATTTTTTTGCAGACATGGACTTACAAGCCAAAGTTAGGTGGAGTCTGCCTTTTTTGTTGTAAAAAAAAAGGACATGTAGCAATATTGATGTTACACAGGAAACGGAAACCAGTTGTTACTTTTATTAATGTGCTGGTTGACAACATGCCTAGTAAAGTTTGCTTTACTATATATCTTTGTCTGTCCTGACTACAACCCAAAGCATATTGAAACAATAAACATCTTGGGATTAAATGGAGTCAGGAGTTTAGAAGCCTGCGCAATGAAGAATGAATGGGTGTCCGGTGTTCAGCTATAGAGGCAATGCTTCTAAAATTCCTTTCGCACTAGATTTGAGATTCTATCAATTTCGAAAATCTGAAATTATGTATGCGCTGCAAAGAAATACAATAGGAACCTTTACATAGGCTTTAAACACTTGACTCTTTTAGCGAACAGCTGTCATTCTCTTTGCGTTAGCCTACTTAAGCTTTGTGTAGCCAATTCTCCAATTTGCTGTGCGCTTCTGGTAATCTTAAAAAGTTGGACAAGGTTGTCAGGTCTGCAAACTGCAGTCAGGTCAAGACCCTGGTGAGGACGCAGATGAGCTTCCCCCAACTTCAGACGTCTGTGGCATTATGTTGTGACATTTGCACATTTTAGTGGCCTTTTATTGTCTCCAGCACAAAGTGCACCAGTGTAATGATCATACTGTTTAATCAGCTTCTTGATATGCCACACTTGTCAGGTGGATGTATTATCTTGGCAAAAGAGAAATGCTCACGAACAGGGATGTCAATAAATTGGTCACAAAATTTGAGATGCTTTTTGTGCGTCTTTTATTTCCGCTCATGAAACCAACATGTTGCATTTGTTTTTGTTCAGTATACATGCCCAGACTTCTCACTTTTTAAAATTTGTATTGTGTTAAATATTAGCCACTATTGGTAGCCACCATCAGTTATACCCACATTTAACTGTTACTGACGTTAGTGTTAGTTTACCTTTCTTTCCTCTGTCACGTTCGTGTGGTTGTTCCTGACGATCGCTAGTAATAGTAGATCATATTAGACAAACGTATTACTAGTTATGCAATAATTTGGGACGTGTAGCCTATTTGAATCATTATGGACCGCAGACTACATGTAGCAGTTTAAACATGGCACATGACTACTGGACCGTTGTCATCAGTTCCATGAATAATTATTTGTGAAGATTTTTAGGACTATTGTTCAACGTCTTTTGTACGCCCCTTCCCGACATTTCATGATTTGAACAATTGACTATGGCAACTTTCAGGATGAATTAAACCACTTTTTGATTTACCAATGTATTTAGTGCATAAAGGTTCTCCAAACCTGTTTATGATTCATAAATACTTTCCTAACCCTAAATAATATACAATATCCATTTTTTTTATCTACCAATTGGTGCAGAAAGAAATATGGGTGTATGTACATGGCCTTCTGTTATTGATCCTTAATATTTTGACCCTAATATTCAGAACTCTCCATATATTCTATTGAGTCTGAATTCTAATTAAAGGTACACCAAATTTAAAGGGATGGATTTAGATAAATGTACAAACCCTACTGAGTGAACTCGACAGAACTTATTAGCCAGCAAGTGGGAGTTTTCAGCAATTTAATTATGTATTAAGCAGCGCAGGGGAGCTACACCTGCAAAGCCCGTTACGCACCTTCATAAGGCAAGTCTGAATACCAACTACTGAGGAGTTGGTCGGAAAAGCATTAAAGTATGAATCGGACCCATATTGATCACCATCTCCCCTCTCTTTTAGGTGAAGCGACCAAGTTTGGCAGAGGGGACTCGTCTTCCCCAGCTCCCCCCAACAGCCTGTCTCAAGGCCCCTCCGCTCAGCCCCAGCAGCCCCCCCAGGCTCAGAGCCAAGGTCTGGGACAGAGCCAGGGCCAGCAGAACCAGGCCTTCCTCAATCCACCTCTGCCCCCAGGCTACGGCTACACCGGCCTTCCTTACTACGCCGGCATGCCCGGGGTGCCCAGCGCCTTCCAGTACGGCCCCACCGTTTTTGTGCCTCCGGCCTCGGCCAAGCAGCCCAACATGGGCTTGGGGAACCCCTCCAGCCAGTACCACCAACAGCATCAGCCTAGCTACGGCCAGCACGCGTATGGAACAGGTGTGTGTCAGTGAGTGAGCGATAGAGTGAACTGAAATCACAGACCGTGTGTGGCTGAGAGGGAGAGTTCTTGCTTAGCGAGCATGGCCCCACCCCCCTGCCGGATATAGTCGCTGTTCACATGCTATTCTAGCCAGTTGCCTTATTGCTTCTCTCTCGGTTCTTCTTCTCCCCCTTACCCCTTCCTCTGCTGTCCTTTTTACTCTCCCCATCCACTTTACTCGTTCCTCCTGGTCCTCTTCCATTCCTCCTCTCTCAGCTTTTGACGACCTGTCTCAGGGCCACGCGGGGGAGTACAGTAAGGGAGGGTACGGAGGCTCTGCCCAGTCACAGGCCAAATCAGCTGGCAGCGGCCCAGGGAAAGGTACACTCACTGAACTCAGCTGCCCCAGGACGCACCCCACCCCCCTTCCCCGCCCCTTTCTCCTCCCCGCCCCCTTCACTTGTTATCAGCCGTAATATATATAGATATAGATATAGATATAGATATAGATATATATATATATATATATATATAGATATATACACATACATACAGTGTGGCAAAAAAGTATTTAGTCAGCCACCAATTGTGCAAGTTCTCCCACTTAAAAAGATGAGTGGCCTGGAATTTTCATCATAGGTACACTTCAACTATGACAGACAAAATGAGAAACAAATCCAGAAAATCACATTGTAGGATTTTTTTATGAATTTATTTGCAAATTATGGTGGAAAATATGTATTTGGTCACCTACAAACAAGCAAGATTTCTGGCTCTCACAGACCTGTAACTTCTTTAAGAAGTTACCTGTATTAATGTCACCTGTTTGAACTTGTTATCAGTATAAAAGACACCTGTCCACAACTTCAAACAGTCACACTCCAAACTACACTATGGCCAAGACCAAAGAGCTGTCAAAAGACACCAGAAACTAAATTGTAGACCTGCACCAGGCTGGGAAGACTGAATCTGCAATAGGTAAGCAGCATGGTTTGAAGAAATCAACTGTGGGAGCAATTATTAGGAAAGGGAAAACATACAAGACCACTGATAATTTCCCTCGATCTGGGCTCCACGCAAGATCTCACCCCGTGGGGTCAAAATGATCACAAGAACGGTGAGCGCAAATCTCAGAACCACACGGGGGGACCTAGGGAATGACCTGCAGAGAGCTGGGACCAAAGTAACAAAGCCTACCATCAGTAACACACTACGCCGCCAGGGACTCAAATCCTGCAGTGCCAGACGTGTCCCCCTGCTTAAGCCAGTACATGTCCAGGCCCGTCTGAAGTTTGCTAGAGAGCATTTGGATGATCCAGAAGAAGATTGGGAGAATGTCATATGGTCAGATGAAACCAAAATAGAACTTTTTGGTAAAAACTCAACTCGTCGTGTTTGGAGGACAAAGAATGCTGAGTTGCATCCAAAGAACACCATACCTACTGTGACGCATGGGGGTGGAAACATCATGCTTTGGGGCTGTTTTTCTGCAAAGGGACCAGGACGACTGATCCGTGTAAAGGAAAGAATGAATGGGGCCATGTATCGTGAGATTTTGAGTGAAAACCTCCTTCCATCAGCAAGGGCATTGAAGATTAAATGTGGCTGGGTCTTTCAGCATGACAATGATCCCAAACACACCGCCCGGGCAACGGAGTGGCTTTGTAAGAAGCATTTCAAGGTCCTTGAGTGGCCTAGCCAGTCTCCAGATCTCAACCCCATAGATAATCTTTGGAGGGAGTTGAAAGTCCGTGTTGCCCATCAACATCCCCAAAACATCACTGCTCTGCATGGAGGAATGGGCCAAAATACCAGCTACAGTGTGTGAGAACCTTGTGAAGACTTCTGTCATTGCCAACAAAGGGTATATAACAGTAGTATTGAGAAACTTTTATTGACCAAATACTTATTTTCCACCATAATTTGCTAATAAATTCATTCAAAATCCTACAATGTGATTTTCCGGATTTTTTTTTTCTTGTCATTTTGTCTGTCATATTTGAAGTGTACCTATGAAAATTCCAGGCCTCCACTTTTTTAAGTGGGAGAACTTGCACAATTGGTGGCTGACTAAATATTTCTTTGCCCCACTGTATGTGTGTGTGTGTGTGTATATATGTATATATATATATATATATATATATATATATATATATATATATATATATATATGCTGCTCAAAAAAATAAAGGGAACACTAAAATAACACATCCTATATCTGAATGAATGAAATATTCTTATTAAATACTTTTTTCTTTACATAGCTGAATGTGCTGACAACAAAATCACACAAATTATCAATGGAAATCAAATGTATCAACCCATGGAGGTCTGGATTTGGAGTCTCACTCAAAATTTAAAGTGGAAAATGACACTACAGGCTGATCCAACTTTGATGTAATGTCCTTAAAACAAGTCAAAATTAGGCTCAGTAGTGTGTTTGGCCTCCACGTGCCTGTATGACCTCCCTACAACGCCTGGGCATGCTCCTGATGAGGTGGTGGATGGTCTCCTGAGGGATCTCCTCCCAGACCTGGACTAAAGCATCCGCCAACTCCTGGACAGTCTGGTGTGGTGTTGGTGGATGGAGCGAGACATGATGTCCCAGATGTGCTCAATTTGATTCAGGTCTGGGGAACGGGTGGGCCAGTCAATAGCATCAATGCCTTCCTCTTGCAGGAACTGCTGACACACTCCAGCCACATGAGGTCTAGCATTGTCTTGCATTAGGAGGAACCCAGGGCCAACCGCACCAGCATATGGTCTCACAAGGGGTCTGAGGATCTCATCTCGGTACCTAATGGCAGTCAGGCTACCTCTGGCGAGCACATGGAGGGCTGTGCGTCCCCCCAAAGAAATGCCACCCCACACCGACTGACCCACCGCCAAACCGGTCATGCTGGAGGATGTTGCAGGCAGCAGAACGTTCTCCACGGCGTCTCCAGACTGTCACGTCTGTCACGTGCTCAGTGTGAACCTGCTTTCATCTGTGAAGAGCACAGGGCGCCAGTGGCGAATTTTCCAATCTTGGTGTTCTCTGGCAAATGCCAAACGTCCTGCACGGTGTTGAGCTGTAAGCACAACCCCCACCTGTGGACGTCAGACCCTCATACCACCCTCATGGAGTCTGTTTCTGACCGTTTGAGCAGACACATGCACATTTGTGGCCTGCTGGAGATCATTTTGCAAGGCTCCGGCAGTGCTCCTCCTGCTCCTCCTTGCACAAAGGCGGAGGTAGCGGTCCTGCTGCTGGGTTGTTGCCCTCCTACGGCCTCCTCCACGTCTCCTGATGTACTGGCCTGTCTCCTGGTAGCGCCTCCATGCTCTGGACACTACGCTGACAGACACAGCAAACCTTCTTGCCACATCTCGCATTTATGTGCCATCCTGGATGAGCTGCACTACCTGAGCCACTTGTGTGGGTTGTAGACTCAGTCTCATGCTACCACTAGTGTGAAAGCACCGCCCGCATTCAAAAGTGACCAAAACATCAGCCAGGAAGCATAGGAACTGAGAAGTGGTCTGTGGTCCCCACCTGCAGAACCACTCCTTTTATTGGGGGTGTCTTGCTAAATGCCTATAAAATCCACCTGTTGACTATTCCATTTGAACAACAGCATGTGAAATTTAGTGTCAAATAATGTGGCTTCCTAAGTGGACAGTTTGATTTCACAGAAGTGTGATTGACTTGGAGTTACTTTGTGTTGTTTAAGTGTTCCCTTGATTTTTTTGAGCAGTGTATATACTACTGTTCTGAAACACCCCCCTCACTACTAACTAAGAAATTCTCCCTCAGTCACTACTAACTCTTGAAATGGTCAACTTCCTCACTAGAAATGTTGAACATTGCCAACTGACCCCGTGCCGCCTCGCGGGGGCAAACTGACATGTTTGTTTCCTCTCGCTCACAGCTCCAGGTTTGTCCAGCTCAGGCAGCAGTGGAGGGGTGCCCGATATTGGTGCTTCAATGTACAGCAAGACACAGGTGAGCTCATTAACATTCTGTGTACTGTGTCCTATGCTGAAGTCAGTCAACACCTGGTTTATAGTTGTTGCTGTTAGTGTTGTCGCGATACCAGGAAGCAAGGGAAACAAAACATGAAGCCGATTTCATTTCTTGAGGGAAAACGATCCAAATTTTGGGGGAAAACAGTCTTATGTTGTCACCCAGAGTCACGTGTTTTATTTCCAAGCTATAGCTCACAGTATTTTACAAAAGTAGGTTTTAAAAGATCATAGTTTAGTCTGTTTCATGTTTTCTTTTTTGCCACAGAAAATGGTATCGGTGTATCGTGACATCACTGGTTGCTGTATAGTTTCAGCCAATGATGTGTATACAAATCATTGGTTTCAGTCATGTCTGAGAATAAGCGGCTTTAATTGATATGGCTGGTTGGATTTATTGATGTTAAGGAGCCAGACCACCTCAGTTCCACAGGATTGAAATATGAATGAGGATAAATTCAGGATCATACCTCTTATGCTCAGATATTACACAATATAATGGTCCTCTCCACACTCTGTTCACTGTCCCCAACCCCAGTCTTTTGATAAGCAGGGCTTCCACGCAGGAACGCCCCCTCCCTTCAGCCTGCCGTCTGCGCTGGGGGGCACGGGCCCTCTGAACCCCGGGGGTGCCCCCGGTTACGCCCCGCCACCCTTCCTCCACATTCTGCCTGCCCACCAGCAGCCACACTCCCAGTTGCTACACCACCACCTCACCCAAGACGGACAGGTAACAGCCCTTCAACCTCTTTATGATAAACACCATACACTTAACATTCTCCTCCTGTTGTTGATAAACACCATAGACATACATGGACTTAGTGTCGGAGCTGAACTGCAGTGGTGAATGACTTCTGCCGGATTGTAAAGGTTTTGACCCAATAGCCAATAATTGACTGTGGGGTGTGTGTGGGCATTGTCTCCCCCTGTAGGGTGGTCCGGGTCAGCGCAATCAGTCCAGCAGCATGCAGCAGAAGAGCCAGGGCAGTAAGTCCAGTTATGGAAGCCCTTACTGGGCCAACTGAAGGGTACCCCTGGGGAGTCTGTCCTGGCCCCCCATACTAAAGGCTGTGTGTGTGTGTCCCTTCTCCAACTCCCCCATTCATTTTTCTTTTCCTTTTTCAAAATTGGTTGTACATGTAAGATATTTATGTATGTATTTATATATATATATACTGTATATGTAATAGTAGAACATGAAATGTGGTTGCTGCATTTTATTTTTGAAAGATGTTTTTGTTTACTTTTTCAAAGCTGCAGGAAGATATTACAAAAAATACATCTGAGAACTCCTATAGAGGAAAATGGAAAAGGAGAGAGCTTTAGCACTGAGCGAAATGAGGACCTCGGATGGGGGGTTTCCACATTAACGAACTACATTTGTCTCCTTTTTTTTTTTATACACAACTCTTGAGTTATCCAGCTTATCCCCTTCATTTTCATCCTTTTTAAAACTTCACCCTCCTTTTACTCAGTTTTCTGTTTCTGATTGGGTAGCTCTGGCAAGGGGGGCTGCCTCTGTGCCTTCCGCTGCATCGATACGCCTCAAAGACCTGCCCATTAAAATTATATATTTTAATTTCATTTTAACCGTTTCCATCTGAATAAAGTTCTGAGCAGTAATAATTTTGCCCAAGTTCATTCTTGTCATTTAGTTTGTGAGGTACTGATTTTTGAGGGCAGACTGGACTTAGATGTTGTGATTGAATGTGTGATTTGTTGTTGACCCTGAACTGACCAGGGCTACCGCACACCACCTTTGTACTTGAGCGCCATCCATACCGCTGACCCAGAAAAGCAGAGATGCTTATTGTACAATGGCTAATCTGGAGACGAAAGAAACGGCCACTTGTTTAGGTGAGGTTCTGGCCTGCGGAGTAGAACACGTGTTTAGGTGAGGTTCTGGCCTGCGGAGTAGAACACGTGTTTAGGTGAGGTTCTGGCCTGCGGAGTAGAACACTTGTTTAGGTGAGGTTCTGGCCTGCGGAGTAGAACACTTGTTTAGGTGAGGTTCTGGCTAGCGGAGTAGAACACTTGTTTAGGTGAGGTTCTGGCTAGCGGAGTAGAACACTTGTTTAGGTGAGGTTCTGGCTAGCGGAGTAGAACACTTGTTTAGGTGAGGTTCTGGCTAGCGGAGTAGAACACTTGTTTAGGTGAGGTTCTGGCTAGCGGAGTAGAACACTTGTTTAGGTGAGGTTCTGGCTAGCGGAGTAGAACACTTGTTTAGGTGAGGTTCTGGCTAGCGGAGTAGAACACTTGTTTAGGTGAGGTTCTGGCTAGCGGAGTAGAACACTTGTTTAGGTGAGGTTCTGGCTAGCGGAGTAGAACACTTGTTTAGGTGAGGTTCTGGCTAGCGGAGTAGAACACTTGTTTAGGTGAGGTTCTGGCTAGCGGAGTAGAACACTTGAAAAATAAAAGGATATCCTCACACTCTAGGTGCTCAGATGCAATAATTTAATAATCGCTTCGACAGATTAAGACCGCATGTCTGTCTAATCGTTGGTTATTAAATTATTCCATCTGAGCTCCTAGAGTGAGAGGCTCTTTCTATTGCACAATGGCTAACTTGGCAAGCAATTTTAATTTGGCATTGGTTATTCATTCACAATACTCAACAGAAACCTTAGCAAAATCTCTGGAAATTTTTAAGTTATACCAGTTTCAGCTATATCTCAAATTCCTATTGAAAGAATGGCCAAAACTGTATAAGCGAATGTAACTGAACAAAAATATAAATGCATCATGTGAAGTGTTGGTCCCATGTTAAATGAGCTGGGGGGGGGAATTCCATTTCTAAAATTGTGCACAAATTTGTCAACATTCATGTTAGTGAGCGTTTCTCCTTTGCCAAGACAATAAATTCACCTAACAGGTGTGGTATATTAATAAACTGAATAAACAGCATAATCATTACTCGGGTGCACCTTGTGCATGGGACAAAAGGCCACTTGAAATGTGAAGTTTTGTCACAACAGAATGCCATGGATGTCTCAAGTTTTGAGGGAGCGTGCAATTGGTGTGCTGACTGCAACAATGTCCAGCAGCTATTGCCAGAGAACTTAATGTCAATTTCTCTAACATAAGTTGCGTCCAACCGGCCTCAAACTGCAGAACACCCATAACCACATCTGGCTTCTTCACCTGCAGGATTGTTGGGATATTGAGTATGTCTGTAATAAAGCCCTTTTTTGTCACTGATTGGCTGGGCCTATGCCCACCCATGGCTGCACCCCTGCCATCATGTGACTTCCATTAGGGTCTAATGAATTTATTTAAATTGACTGATATTCTTATGAACTGTGACCCAGTAAAATCTTAATTGTTGCATGTTGCGTTTTATATTTTTGTTCAGTACGTATATATATTATACACAAAGCCAGTAACATATAACATTCATAATACATTGGATTGTAGGCTGTTATAAATTGTGTAAGCATATGCCTATATATTCTCTCCTGCTGTTGCAGACTCACTAGTTTCTGTCTAGTGGTTTGTTCCCATGACATATGGCGGCTCAGCATGAGAGCAACGCACACAGGGCTATTGAGCACCACTCATGATGGGAATACATAGGTGGTGCACTGCATAGGCTTTTAACAGCAGAATCCTCCCCAAAACTCAGAGCAACAAATGCCCTCGCCGTTATGTTATTCACCACTGGAGGGCGTACGCAGTCCTGGGGTTAGGACAACCAGTCCTAGGCTTGTGTTCTATAAAATGTGCTCTTGAACACTTCTAGTCATTAAACATGTAGATTGGTAAGACTAGAGGGAGTTTACACCTGATAGTCACCATGCTCAATTTAAAATTGCTCAACCAAATTCTAATGCTACTGCTAATCTTTTTTTAATGATTCAAATGGAAAAGTGGAGCTTTTATATATCATTACACCTTTAGAGGTAACATTCAAGCCATGTAAGATTGGCTTCTGTTGGATATACCCATTGAATTCACTTAATAATGCCTTATTAAATGTATGTAACTGTCTTACCGTATACCCTAATTATGTGTAGGCACAGATGGCATTCTCTGAGCTACGTGATAGACATTTTTGACCCCCAATAATATTGTGGCCCACAGAATAGAGCTCTGTATTCCAACCAAATGAGACCGGACAAGGAGGGTGAGTGGCTTGGCCCATTGTGCTCAACTGCAGAAGTATACACAGCACTTGGGTCAGAGGTCAAAGTGAAGTTGAATAGGTCAAATCTCCCTCTCTGGAAGGCCACCCATGGAAAGAGTGGGGAAGGTGGTGAAAGCCATAGGAAAGGAAAAACAAAGGTCCGGCTCGAGAGTTTTAACGTGAGAAGGCCAGTTTGAATAGTCCTTAAAAATCCATGACTGGTTATCGCCACCCCTGATTTGACTCGATCATTATGAATTAGTATAACCTTGGCCACTTGTAAATTAACTCATGCTTTTGGTTTCCAACAGGGTTCTGCTTCTCTAGCCTGATCCACAACCAGTGTTGTGGAAGCTACTCTGAAATCTTGGTTTACCCATTACTTTACACTGGAAGAAGTTAAGCTACACTAAAGCTACCCTTAAGAGAAATATTCTTTATTTAACTAAAGCTACTTTGAAAAAGTAGTTCACTACTGCACATCCAAGCTACTGTACTTCTGGAAAAATTATATCTGAAATGTCACAGACTACATATTGTAAGAACAGATCACTGGAGTCAGGTGTTAACAGCAATTTAGCCTACTAAACACAAAAACAATGTTTCAAATGAGAATTAGGCAGGTCTGATGATGAAAAATAAAAGGAAAGTATTGCCTATTTCCCCCAATATTAAAAATATATATATTTTTGATAAAAAATGTGTGTAGTTCCCATAGTTAGCTACACCATGGCAGAAAAAAGGTGTTAACAACTGAAAACACTACCTAGATCTGAATTTAGTTCAACTACCACCAAGCAACTACCAAATGTAATTGAATTACTAGTTGAACTACATGTAGTTCACTACTCCACAAACACTGTCCAAGACCATCCTGACTGCTGCACTCTTTTTACTATATCAATCAGTCACTGAATCTGTGTAGCAAAATAGAATCTAAGCTCGCAAGATCAGGATGGTCATACAGGCTACTGCTTCTGAGGAATGAATCTCTCTGGCCCTGTATGCTGCTATAGTAGGAGGACTAGTGTGTAATGTGTTATGCCATAGATAGTCCCTGTATAGAAGCTACTTTATATGATTGGCCCTCGCCAGAGGCGTCACCCACCTATTTATTTTTGAAGGGGCACTTTTTTATCTTCCACCATATCGTCAATATTTTCCACATACAGGTGGATAAAACTGAGGCATTTTCATTACAGGGAAAGCCCCATAATAGGGTCCCACTAAAGACCCCCAAGCCCCCATAATGTGCAGATAATATATTTATGTTATATAGGCTGTTATAAGTCTGTTGCCTCATACTTGATGTTTCTATCCAGCTCGTGTTACACAATGGCTCAAAATAGGCTAATAGTGGCTGCGCAATGGTGGATGTCTAAGCTCGATCTCTAATATTTCAATGAACTCAAGCAGGAATGTACGCAGGAATGCTGATGTTTGTTGTCATTCGTTACTGCTCTTTCAGATGCTTTCGACAAAGACGTTTTGTGGGGGTTCACTTGATTCACTCCCAAATATTGGGGCTGTCACACAGGATTTAGCCCCCCAGCAGTGAGGTCGCACAGTGAATGGAGGGCTTGCTTGCTCGTGAGCTGGGTAGTTGATTTCGTTCTCAAATCATTGCCTGTTTTTCTTCCATTCAATGCTTTAAATTACAAGTCTGTCCTTCTGCTGAATGCTTGCAGTCACAGGGTGTTTTGGTTTCTTTCATCTCATTTTGGAGGACCGTGAGATATTATTGTCCCCTGCTTGTTGTTAGATTTGACAGTGGTGTCCATTCACTGAGAAATTGGACGCAATTAAAGAAATTATGCTGATTCGCTACTTGTGTTCGAGGCAGAATAGAGTTTTTGCTGTATGTGCAGTCAGAGATATGTAGCTTATATAAGGATTGGATACTCATGTCTCTGCCCTAACAATGTGAGTCGGGAAGGCAAGCGACAAGCTTAGGTCCAAAATAAGACTGTAGAAATACTTTGGGCTTATTTTGGACAGATTTGCTTCTTCCTCTCTGGCACTGTCCCTGGCTTGCTATGGAGTTACTCCGGGCAAATGCTATGAAAACAAAAACCTAGCAATCACAAGGGATTTTCATGTAGCCTTTTAAGCTAAAATAAGCCCAGCTCTGTGCACAAAATGTTGTTTTCCCTATTTGTGAAACTATAACTAGGTTTCCATATTTAGCGCGTAAAGTAGTCTACATGTTGGATAAAACATGTCAAGACAGGCCTGATTGAAACAGCTCATTTGTTGGTAAACTTTCCTAATGTCGACACAACTAAATATGCTACACAAAGTGGGCACATAATGAACTCATCATCAAGCTTTGATTATTTGAATCAGCTGTGTAGTGCTATGGCAAAAACCAAGCCGTGCACCCAGGGGGGGCCCCAGGCCCGAGTTTGGGAAATCCTGCCCTAATCTCATCATGTAGGCCATACCGACAGTGTTTCTGCAAGCTGTTGGCTAGAGCGCACGTGCCAATACCAGTTGGCACATTCGCTACATAATGCCACATTTAGAACATTTATCAGTAGAGTTTAAAATGCAATGGAAACCCATTTACAGTGACTTCAGAAAGTATTCACACCCCCTGACCTTTTCCACATTTTGTTGTGTTACAAGTTGGGAGTTAATTGTCATTTTTTTTGTCAACGATCTAAACAAAATACTATGGAAAGTCATTGGAACAACAAATCTAACATTTGCAACAACAACAAAAATATTAATAATAATAAATAAACAAATATATA
The DNA here is from genome assembly GCF_002021735.2 of Oncorhynchus kisutch. Taxonomy (NCBI): domain Eukaryota; kingdom Metazoa; phylum Chordata; class Actinopteri; order Salmoniformes; family Salmonidae; genus Oncorhynchus; species Oncorhynchus kisutch. The sequence continues at coordinate 18,847,175 of NC_034176.2, read as the reverse complement.
TTGATTACATAAGGTTATTGTCCTGCTGAAAGCTGAATTTGTCTGTTGGAAAGCAGACTAAACCAGGTTTTCCTCTAGGATTTTGCCTGTGCATAGCTCTATTCCATTTCTTGTCATCTTAAAAAAAACTCCCCACTCATTGCCGATGACAAGCACACACATAACATGATGGTGCCACCACCATGCTTGAAAATATGAAGAGTGGTACTCAGTGATGTGTTGTGTTGGATTTTCCCCAAACATAACACTGTATTCAAGACATACATTTCTTTTTTTTTTTGCAGTTTTTGAATATTTTTAGTCTGTTCAGGCTTCCTTCTTTACACTCTGTCATTTAGTAACTACAATGTTGAGTTTTCTCTTATCACATCTATTCAACTCGAACTGTTTTAAAGTCACCATTGGCCTCATGTTGAAAGCCCTGAACGGTTTCCTGCCTCTCTGGCAGCTGAGCTAGGAAGGACGCCTGCATCTTTGTAGTGACTGGGTGTATTGATAGACCAACCAAAGTGTAATTAATAACTTCACCATGCTCAAAGGGATATTTAATGTCTGTTTGTTTTATTTTTACCCATCTACCAATTGGTGCCCTACTTTACGAGGCATTGGAGAACCTCCCTGGTCTTTGTGGTTGAATCTGTGTCTGAAATTCACTGCTCGACTCAGGGACCTTACAGATAATTGTATGTGTGGGGTACGGAGATGAGGTAGTCATAAAAAAAAAATGTTACACACAATTATTGACCGGCAGATGGCCTAGTGGTTAGAGCGTTGGGCCAGTAACCAAAAGGTTGCTGGATCGAATCCCAGAGCTGACAAGGTAGAATGACAAGGTAAAAATCTGTCGTTCTGCCCCTAAACAAGGCTGTTCCTCAGTAGACCGTCATTGTAAATAAGAATTTGATCTTATGTGACTTGTAATATATATATTTTTTAAATAATTGTACACAGAGACCATACAACTTACTATGTGACTTGTTAAGCACATTTTTACTCCTGAACTTATTTAGGATTGCCTGACTCAAGACATTTCACCTTTTCATTATTTATTAATTTGTAGAAATGTCTAAAAACATAATTCCACTTTGACATTTTGGGGTATTGTGTATAGACCAATGACACAACATCTGAATTGAATCCATTTAAAATTTGGGCTGTAACAAACAACACGTGGAACAAGTTAAGGAGTGTGAATACTTTCTGAAGGCACTGTGACTTGTATTTTTTGATTCGGTACATGGGAATTTAACTGCAAAAGTTTGTTTCACGTGCACGGTGTCATCACGCATAGCCTTTTATCTGCAACAAGCCAATTTGATAGAAACACATCTCTGGTGTGAAAATCTGCATATTGTTTTTATTAAGATTTTAGAATATTCACATAAATCTGTTGCCAATTATATGGAAACCTAGCTACTGTTGCAATAATAACGGAAATCATTTGTAAGAAATGTAAATAGGCCTAGTTAGGCCTATAAAGTAACAAAGTCTGTAACGTTGTTCCAAATCACACTAACCTCGCCTGACACTATTGTGTTATACATTCTTAATAGATAACAATATAGTAGGCCTAATCAAACGGGCTAACACTGTCTCTGTGAGAAATGCAGTGCATTCAGGAAGTATTCAGACCCCTTGACTTTTTCCACATTTTGTTACGTTACAGCCTTATTATAAATGCATTAAATCGTTTTTTCCCCCTCATCAATCTAAACACAATACAATATAATGACAAAACAATAACAGGTTTTAGAAATGTGTACACATTAAAATAAAATACTTAAATATTAAATTTACATAAGTATTCAGACCCTTTACTCAGTACTTTGTTGAAGCACCTTTGGCAGCGATTACAGCCTTGAGTCTTAGGTATGACGCTACAAGCTTGGCACACCTGTATTTGAGGAGTTTCTCCCATTCTTCTCTGCCGATCCTCTCAAGCTCAGGTTGGATTGGGAGCGTCGCTGCACAGCTATTTTTAAGTCTCTCCAGAGATGTTAGATCAGGTTCAAGTCCGGGATCTGGCTGGGCCACTCAAGGACATTGAGACTTGTCCATAATTCACTCCTGTGTTGTCTTGGCTGTGTGCTTAGGGTCGTTGTCCTGTTGGAAGGTGAACTTTCACCCCAGTCTGATGTCATGAGCAGGTTTTCATCAAGGATCTCTCTGTACTTTGCCCTGTTCATCTTTCCCTCAATCCTGACTAGTCTCCCAGTCCCTGCCGCTGAAAAATATCCCCACAGCATGATGCTGCCACCACCATGCTTCACCGTAGGGATGGTTTCTGGTTGTGTCCAGACGTGACCCTTTGCATTCAGGCCAAAGAGCTCAATCTTGGTTTCATCAGACCAGAGAATCTTCTTTCTCATGGTCTGAGTGTCCTATAGATGCCTTTTGGCAAACTCCAAGTGGCTGTCTGTTTTACTGAGGAGTGGCTTCCGTCTGGCCACTCTACCATAAAGGCCTGCTTGGTGGAGTGCTGCAGAGATGGTTGTCCTTCTGGAAGATTCTCCCATCTCCACAGAGGAACTCTAAAGCTCTGTCAGCGTGACCATCAGGTTCTTGGTCACCTCCCCGACCAAGGCCCTTCTCCCCCGATTTCTCAGTTTGGTTGGTCGGCCAGCTCTAGGAAGAGTCTTAGTGGTTCAAAACTTCTTCCATTTAAGAATGATGAGGCCACTGTGTTCTTGGGGTCCTTCAATGCTGCAGAAATGTTTTGGTATCCTTCCCCAGATCTGTGCCTCAACACAATCCTGTCTCGGAGCTCTATGAACAATTCCTTCAACCTCATGGCTTGGTTTTTGCTCTGACATGCACTGTCAACTCTGGGACCTTATATAGACAGGTGTGTGCCTTTCCAAATCATGTCCAATCAATTTAATTTACTGCAGGTGGACTCCAATAAAGTTACAGAAACCTCTCAAGGATGATCAATAGAAACAGGATGCACCTGAGCTCAATTTCAAGTCGCATACAAAGGGTCTGAATACTTGTGAATACTTATGTAAATAAGGTATTTATGATTTTTTTAAATGAATTTGCCAAAAAAATCTAAAAACCTGTTTTTACTTTATTATGGAGTAGTGTTCGTAGATTGATGAGAAAAAATTCAGATTTTTTTAAAATAAGGCTGTAACAAAATGTGTGAAAAGTCAAGGGCTCTGAATATTTTCCGAATGCACTGTATCTGAGACCAGTTTGAGATATTTGACAGTGTGGCTTTAAGACCCAGCGGAGTGCAGGCAGCCCAGCCGGCGGATTATGCTGCATTGATAACCAACTGGAAAGGTGGTAATTATCATACCCGACTGGGCACAATCTTTTGAACGCCTATCCAACTCGCAAATACAAGTGGGAAACTCGTCTATCATCCCTGAGCTCCCACTTTTCCCACAGTCAGACCTCTGACGTCACCTACAAAGGAAATTACCTTGATAACAGCATTTTCGGCAGTTAAATGTAGCAACTAAACCTTATTTATATAGATATATTAACATGGTTTTTGAACACTATAGTTTGTTTAAACGCATAATAGCGACACTTTAGTTCATGGTTGACGCATTTTGTTGGCTATTAGCCAATCGGCGTTTCTCAATGAGTTCAAAGCACGTTAATGCATCCAACTGGTATTTACAACTTCAAAATCGGTATTTATCACCTTCCCACTTGGTTATAAACGCAGCATCAGTTGTTTCTACTACGAATTGTCGCTAGTTATTTGGTGGGAGGCGCTGTAGCCATTTCGCCACTTTAAAGAGAGAAGGAGAACCAACATCCGAGTTCTGGGGAAAATAAATTATCCCAAAGCACTGCATTCAGACAAACTACCCCCACCGCGGCGAAGGAGCACGACTGAACGCAAACTTCGAACTCTCCATGCAGAGCACGCGGAGAGCAGACCAGGACCATCTAACGGGCTTTTGAGACATTTTTCGGTTTCCGTTGTTTCCTTTATTTGCGGTGGATGTTGATCGAACAGTTTATGAGAATCTTGCTTGCTCTGCGGTGAGAAGAGAAGTTTGGCTGTTTTCCTAGTCGGAGGGAGACGCGGGAGGTTCGGGGAAAAAGTGGGGGAAGATGGTTTGGAACGCCGCTTTGAGAAGAGGCTTGATGTGCGTTCTGGCGCTCTGGCTCGGTTTTACGTCTGCCCCTTGCAAAGCTCGGATTTACACTAACCATTGGGCTGTACGGATAAACGGGGGACCTGTGTTCGCTGATCGGATAGCAGACAAATATGGCTATAAGAATATGGGACAGGTATGTTTTAAATTGTTCCTCTTATCTTTTCGTTCCTTTTACATTTTTATTCGAAAGAGTTTCAAAGTCAAATCCTTCCCAGCATTGGTGTTTTTTCTTTGATAAATTAAAACTTACTTTGTTTTTGAACGGTGGTGTTTTGTTGTCAGTCCAATTGAAGTTCACACGTCATAGTCACCCGGGCCCACACTGGATAGTCCACATCCCGGGCCAGCCTGAACACGCTACCTCCACTCTAAATAATGTGCCTTGAACCCAGGATAGTATTTCTGGCGTGTGTGTGGCGGGGATCAGCCTGGCACACACGGGATTGACTATGACATGAACAAAACGAGAGAGCGGGGGCAGGGGTGCAGTGATTAGGCTCCACACCGGTGGGACAACAGGTGCCCCACAGTTCCGCAGAGCAGTTTTATTGGGCTGTTAGGAGTGGAGAATTTTGCCAACAGTTTAATGTCTCGTATTTCATGGCTCAGACCAATATGGGTCTCTTAAACTTAGAATCCTTAGTTGCTGTATACACTTTGGATTTATCAATTATTTACAGTTCCAGTTTGGACACCTACTCATTCAAGGGTTTTTAACGAAATAACACATGGAATCATGTAGTAACCAAAAAAATTCCCCCCCAAAAAACATATATATATATATTTGCCTTCTTTTGCCTTGACAGCTTTGCACACTCTTTGCATTCTCCGAACCAGCTTCACCTGGAATGCTTTTCCAACAGTTTTGAAGGACTTCCCACATGTATATGTTGAGCATTTGTTGGTTGCTTTTCCTTCACTCTGCGGTCCAACTCATCCCAAACCATGTCAATTGGGTTGAGGTCGGGTGATTGTGGATGCCAGGTCATCTGATGCAGAGCTCCATCACTCTCCTTGTTGGTCAAATAGCCCATACACAGCCTGGAGGTGTTTTGGGTCATTGTCCTGTTGAAAAACAAATGATAGTCCCACTAAGCGCAAACCATATGGTATGGCGTATCACTGCAGAATGCTGTGGAATCATTGCTGGTTACGTGTGCCTTGAATTAAAATAAATCACTGACAGTGTCACCAGCAAAGCACCCCCACACCATCACACCTCCTCCATGCTTCACTGTGGGACCCACACATGCGGAGATCGTCCATTCACCTACTCTGCGTCTCAAAGACACAACGGTTGGAACCAAAAATCTCGTCACAACACAAATGATTGGCTCGAACACATTAAGAAGGAAAGAAATTCCACAAATTAACCTTTTGGTATTCTTATTTCACCTTTATTTAACCAGCTAGGCCAGTTGAGAACAAGTTCCCATTTACAACTGCGACCTGGCCAAGATAAAGCAAAGCAGTGCGACAAAAACAACAGTTACACATAAACAAACACAGTCAATAACACAAAATAAAAATAGAAAAATCTATGTAGTGTGTGAAAATGTAGGGAGGTAGGTAATAAATAGGCTCTAGAGGTGAAAATAATTACAATTTAGCATTACTACTGGAATGATAGATGTGCAGATGATGATGTGCAAGTAGAGATACTGGGGTGCAAGAGGGTAAGTAATAATATGTGGATGAGGTAGTCGGGTGTACTATTTACAGATTGGCTGTGTACAGTGATCGGTAAGCTGCTCAGACCGCTGATGCTTAAAGTTAGAGGGAGATATAAGGCTTCTTAGATTTTTGCAATTCGTTCCAGTCATTGGCAGCAGAGAACTGGAAGGAAAGGCAGCCAAAGGAAGTGTTGGCTTTGGGGATGAACAGTGCAATATACCTGCTGGAGCGTGTGCTACGGGTGGATGTTGCTATGGTGACCAGTGAGCTGCTAGGTAAAGCACCGCCTTATCTCAAAGACTTATAGATGACCTGGAGGCAGTGGGTTTGGCGACGGATATGCAGTGAGGGCCAGCCAACGAGAGCATGCAGGTCGCAGTGGTGGGTAGTATATGGGGCTTTGGTGATAAAACGGATGGCACTGTAATAGACTACATCCAGTTTGCTGAGTAGAGTGTTGGGGGCTAATTTGTAAATGGCATCGCTGAGGTCAAGGATCGGTAGGATAGTCAGGTTTTCGAGGGTATGTTTGGCAGCATGAGTGAAGGAGGCTGTGTTGCGAAATAGAAAGCCGATTCTAGATTATTTTTGGATTGGAGATGCTTAATGTGAGTCTGGAAGGAGAGTTTACAGTCTAGCCAGACACCTAGGTATTTGTAGTTGTCCACATATTCTAAAAAAAATAGTAAAAATAAAGAAAATACCCTTGAATGAGTAGGTGTCAACTTTTGACTGGTGTGTATATATATAATATATATATATATCCATTTGTTTACTGAAAAATATAACTTAAAAGCCTCATGAGTTTGGTTAAACTGTCGTACCACATCGGAACCCAACATATATACATTGTTTTCCTCAAATGTTTGTAAACATCAAATGTAAACACATGGTATAGCTTCAAAACATGGGTAATACTAGAGGTAGACCGATTAATCGTAATGGCCGATTTAATTAGGACCGATTTCAAGTTTTCATAACAATCGGAAATCAGTATTTCTGGACACCGATTTGTCCGGTTTAAAAATATAAACAAATACATTTTAACACCTTTTATTTCATCTTTATTTTACTAGGCAAGACGCTTAAGAACACATTCTTATTTTCAATGATGGCCTAGGAATGGTGGGATAACTGCCTCGTTCAGGGGCAGAACAACAGATTTTTACCTTGTCAGCTCGGGGGATTCAATCTTGCAACCTTACAGTTAACTAGTCCAACGCTCTAACCACCTGATTACATTGCACTCCACGAGGAGACTGCCTGTTACGCGAATGCAGTAAGCCAAGGTAAGTTGCTAGCTAGCATTAAACTTATCTTATAAAAAAACTAGGCAAGTCAGTTAAGAACAAATCCTTATTTTCAATGATGGCCCAGGAACTGTGGGTTAAATGTCTGTTCAGGGGCAGAACGACAGATTTGTACCTTGTCAGTTCGGGGGTTTGAACTTGCAACCTTCCGGTTACTAGTCCAACGCTCTAACCACTAGGCTACCCTGCCGCCCCATAAAAAACAATCATAACCACTATGATGGTTAACAACTACACATGGTTGATGATATTACAAGTTTATCTAGCCTGTCCTGCATTGCATATAATCGATACGGTGCGTATCGTTGCTCCAATGTGTACCTAACCATAAACATCAATGCCTTTCTTAAAATCAATACACATAAGTATATATTTTTAAACCTGCATATTTAGCTAAAAGAAATCCAGGTTAGCAGGCAATATTAACCATGTGAAATTGTCACTTCTCTTGCGTTCATTGCACGCAGAGTCAGTGTATATGCAACAGTTTGGGCCTCCTAATTTGCCAGAATTTTACTTAACTATGACATAACATTGAAGGTTGTGCAATGTAACAGGAATATTTAGACTTATGGATGCCACCCATTAGATAAAATACGGAACGGTTCCGTATTTCACTGAAAGCATAAACGTCTTGTTTTCGAGATGATAGTTTCCGGATTCGGCCATATTAATGACCTAAGGCTCGTATTTCTATGTGTTATCATGTTATAACTAAGTCTATGATTTGATAGAGCAGTCTGACTGAGCGGTGGTAGGCAGCAGCAGGCTCGTAAGCATTCATTCAAACCGCACTTTCGTGCGTTTGCCAGCAGCTGTTTATGACTTCAAGCCTATCAACTCCCGAGAGTAGGCTGGTTTAACCGATGTGAAATGACTAGCTAGTTAGCGGGGTGTGCGCTAATAGCGTTTCAAACGTCACTCACTCTGAGACTTGGAGTAGTTGTTCCCCTTGCTCTGCATGGGTAACGCTGCTTCGACGGTGGCTGTTGTCATTGTGTTCCTGGTTCGAGCCCAGGTAGGAGCGAGGAGAGGGATCGAAGCTATACTGTTACACTGGCAATACTAAAGTTCCTATAAGAACATCCAATAGTCAAAGTTAATGAAATACAAATGGTATAGAGAGAAATAGTCCTATAATTCCTATAATAACTACAACCTAAAACTTCTTACCTGGGAATATTGAAGACTCATGTTAAAAGGAACCACCAGCTTTCTCATGTTCTGAGCAAGGAACTTAAACTTTATCTTTCTTACATGGCACATGTTGCACTTTTACTTCTCCAACCCTTTGTTTTTGCATTATTTAAACCAAATTTAACATGTTTCATTATTTAAGGCTAAATTGATATTTTTTATGTATTAAGTTAAAATAAGTGTTCATTCAGTATTGTTTGTAATTTGTCATTATTACAAATAAATAAATTATAAAAATCGTCCGAATAATCGGTATCGGCATTGAAAAATCATAATCTAGTTAACTATACATACATAGCTCTGTCTGCATTTGAGTGGTTACATTTCTTCAGCCCAATCCTTAGCTTTTTAGCAAAACGGGCAGGGACAGCACTTTGTTTCAATTAAGGATTCTAGCTTTAACGCATACTTTAACCAAATGAGCTGCAAGATTAATATTTTAATAACCTTATAAAATTACAAGCGGCTGAGATTATAAATGGCCACAGTAAAGGAAGGCTGGAAAGCATGCATTGACGTTGCCAAGGGTTTGATAATGTGAATTGCTCTGAAAGTATCAATCCATTCTGCATATCTGTTATGGTGTGTGCCTGTTGATGTCATTCCTAAGTAACATCTACTGTCACCACCAACCCTCCCCACTCCAATCCATAACTGCTGTCAGGTACAACACTGGAAACAAAATGCTATAGCCAAGAGGAGATATGGGCACACTTGCTGGATTTAATTGTGATGTCATTTTGTTCAACAATTCTCCTTGTAATCAGAGAGGCCCATGCAAGTTCAGAGTAGGCAACATTTGGTTGCTTAGCGACACACATTTAAGAGGGTGGTCTATATGGGAGAAATATCTAGCAATGACAAAACCAGGCAATCCAAAGCGCTCTCTCTCCACAGAGAAGGCAATACTACATATTCTGACAGGTGGAAATTTGCTGTTGTGGACTAGGATAATCACAGGGACATCCTGCCCTCACACCTCCCGCCCCTCTTCTCCATAATTATATGGTGCCCATATACCAACCAGCCCTCCTTTATAGAACTGAGTCTTATACCCCCCCCATTCCCCTTTTAATCTTACCATATGCTTCCCAGTCGAAACAGTTAGTGCATATTTTGTGATGTGTTAGGCATCGTTTGGGAAGAGTTTTTCGGCTGTTCGAGTGCACAACATTTTTGTCTTGAGGCAAGCCAAAGTTTTCCCTTTGACCAGTGATTGGTCACCAGTAGGGATTCTTCAAGGAAGTGTTTGTCATTCACTTGAAATACTGCACCGAACATCTTAGATGTAAAATTAAATGGTTCTTGATTTATCTGAGATGAATTCACTCTTGACTACGGTGTCTCAAGGTGGACAAACGGTACTATTGCAGCTTTTTTCTTGTTTTTCAAGTGAAGGTCTTTTAAAGCGCTAGCCGACCCGAAGTATGTTGATGCCTTAAAGCTCTGAAAGACACTCCCAGGCGGCAATATTGCACCAGTCTCCTAACTTGAACTTTGACACTAATGTCTTAAGTGCACTGTCACATTCTCGCTCTCTCACTCATGGGGACCCCGCACATTCAGGTCTTGAGAACATTGAGGTACTACTGGCTCTGAATATTAAGATTGCACCACAAAGGCATACATGTGTGGGTGTATGAAATAAAGTTCTTGACACTCAATAAGTTCCCATGATTATAATTTTTTTCAGGATGAAAGTAGGTTGTTTTATTTAGGGACATTCATGCGATAATGAAGTTGAGGAAGACCTTTATTTATCCAGGTAAGACCCATTGAGGTTAAAAACCTATTTTGCGAGGGCGACTTGGCAAAACAGGGAAATGGCAACGTGTACGTAAATACTGTTGTGGACACATGCAAAGAGATTGTCAGAGAAAAACAAAATGGTAGGGGAGATGGGGATGTGAACAGAGTGGGTGACTGAGAAGGACAGTGGCATTCAGTTGACAGGGATAGAGATATGAGAACATACAATGATACAGAAACACACAGATGGATGGAGAGGGAGTAAGGCAGTTGGTAGATAATTTCACTTGCAACGCTAGGGTTGTGGGTTTGATTCCCATGGAGGAATGGTACGAACATTATATTTTAGCTAGATGGTTAATGCTAGCTAACAAGTGTGTTAGGGTGATTTCCATGTTAAAGGACCCATGAGCACCTACGTGAAGTTCGTAGGAGCACATCAAATTGGGTGTCAAATGACAGCCAAGAGTCTCTTTTTGGGAAATTAAGGCATAGATACATTTTTCAACCATTTTCCATCTTCTAAATTAGGCATAAGTAATGGATATAACTTCTGGTCAAACAGATGGAAAAGGGATTTTCAGAAACATCTCCCAGAAAGTCTTTAAAGGGTATTAGAAATAAACAATTTTGACGTAAAGATCCCTGCCAACCAATATCAGTGCTTAAATTTAGTTTTGGGGAAATGATTTGCCTATTGTATGTTTAAGGAACATTGCCTTAAATCAAAAACCGACATTTTCTAATGGAGGGTAATTTTAAGTTAATTGAATTAACAAGTAAAGGTAGACCTACCAATTAGTGTTTTTATTGATGTACATTTTTGTTTATGAATTACTAAGTGATTTAAAACTCAGTAACGGATTTACTACTCAGTACCGGACTTACTGCATTGGCTACAATACAAAATAATAGTAGTCACTAACCACAGTTGCTTCACCTGCTTACTGTCCTCCCTTCCACTGGCATACAGTTATGAGCTGAACATAACTGTAGTTTTCTGTCATCTGAAATTGGAATTTGGTCAATTCGCCCTGGCCTTGGATTCAACGTCCACAGACGTCATTTTTTGGGACGGTCTGGACCGAGTCTTGATTTCAGCATCCACAGTTTATTAAATAATGTCATTTCTGCATTCTTTCTGCAGACATCTTTTGTGAAACATTGTTGTGAGTTACCTGAAAGGATATTGGGGCTTGATACAGTCCCTTGGGTAGCTCCTCTAAAGCCCTGGGTCAATGGAAATGGTATATGACACCTGGCAGCCATTGCTGTTTGATAATCTGCCTCTGAATTATTAAAGTTAATCACACTTCGCCTGCCTCATGTCTGTCTGTCTTTCTTATTTTGGAGGTTTGTGGTTCACAGGTTACATTGTTTAATTCCTCTGTCTGACTTGGTTGACGTTTGAATGCAACCAGTGTTTTTACTGTAGACTGATCGTTGTGTGTTTTTTTTTCGGTAGATTGGCGACCTGAAGGACCATTATCACTTCTTTCACAGCAGGACCATCAAAAGGTCAACTCTCTCCAGTCGCGGTGGCCACAGCTTCCTCTCAATGGAGTCCAAGGTAAGCCTCGCCTCACCGTGCTGGCGGGCCACCCCACCAGGTCATCGACACGCCTGCATTATTGATGAGTCACAGAACACCACCCTTGGTCTCGCCCTGATGATGCATACATTACAGGGCACAACTGTAGTTCAGTACACCGATGGAAAGTCTACCAGCCATAGCACTGCTGAGCATAGTTGTCATTCAATGAGAGATCTTTGATGAATTATGTATTATATACTGTTGCTGGATATGTTGGCCCTTTTCAACTTTGACTCTGTTTATTACACAAGACTCCCTTGGGGCAGGAGGCAGTTTGCCATTGATAGATCAGTGTTCTTCTCTTTCCTCTCTCTCCCTTTCTCACTTCTTCCCCTGAAGTTTCTCTCCTGTGTGAAGGGTTGGCAGGGATGATGTCAGCTGGGTCTGCAGTCTGAGCTGGGAGTCTTTCTGCTCCCATCACTATTGTAAAGGGATCAGTGTCATATCATTACCATTCTGATGCCAGTATCATTTCACTGCTGTTTTCGGGCTGCTCTCTATCATGGATGCACTGGGGTCAGTCCGTGGAGCCGGTTATAAAAATAATCACGTTGTCTAATGACAGTCATCTGTATGTGTGTGAGTCAGTTGGGTGTAGCGGACACACCTTGTGTGTGTGCGCGCTGTGCGATCTACCTGTTGGCACGCAGGTCTCCATGGTGACAAGGCAGTGATAATGGCTTTATGGCTTGCTGACGCACCGCCTGGCGCATGTGGGACACGGTCAAAGGTCATGGCTGTCAGTAAGTTACCAGTCCAAGGTCGTCGGCTTGGAGAGCGGGTGTGTGACTAACCTCACCCGAGTGACATTTAGCCCCATTTTCAGACACTCAAAGTACACTGAACAAAAATATGAAATGTAAAGTTTTTCGTTTCATGAGCTGAAATAAAACATCCCAGCAATTTGATTAAACTGACTAAGCAGTATGATCATTACAAAGGTGCACCTTGTGCTGGGGATAATAACAGGCCACTCTAAAATGTGCAGTTTTGTCACACAACACAATGCCACAGATGTTTCAAGTTGAGGGAGCATGCAATTGGCATGCTGACTGCAGGAATTTCCAGCAGAGCTGTTGCCAGGTAATTTTATGTTAATTTCTCTACCATATGCTGCCTCCAACGTTTTTAGACAATTTGGCACCATGTCCAAATGGCCTCACAACTGCGGACCACGTGTAACCATACCAGCCCAGGACCTCCACATCTGGCTTCTTCACCTGCGGAATTGTCTGAGACCAGCCACCTGGAGAGCTGATGAAACTGTGGGTGTGCACAACTGAATGATTTCTGCTCAAACTGTCAGAAACCGTCTCAGGGAAGCTCATCTGCATGCTCGTTGTCCTCACCAGAGTTTTGACCTGACTGCAGTTAGGAGTCATAACTGGACAAATGCTCACCCTCGATGGCCACTGGCACATTGGAGAATAGTGTTTTTCATGGAGGAATCTCAGTTTCAACTAGAGGAACGACTAATCGGCATGGCTGATTAATCAGGGCCGATTTCAAGTTTTCATAACAATCGGTTATCTGCCTTTTTGGATGTTGATTACATTGCAAACCATAAGGAAACTACGTGGCAGGCTTGACCACTTGTTACGCAAGTGCAGTGACAAAAGGACTTTGGGGCTGCAATGAGCCAGGGTAAGTTGCTAGCTAGCATTAAACTTATCTTTATAAAAAAACAATCAATCAATCACTAGTTAACTTCACATGGTTGATATTACTAGGTTAACTAGCTTGTCCTGCGTTGCATATAATCAATGCGGTGCCTGTTAATTTATCACCGTCTAATTCAACTTCGTCAAACGGGTGATGATTTAACAAAAGCGCATTCGCGGAAAAAGCACATTCGTTGCCCAAATGTACCTAACCATAAACATCAATGCCTTTCTTAAAATCAGTACACAGAAGTGTTTTTTTTTTACCTGCATATTTAGTTAAAAGAAATTCATGTTAGCAAGCAATATTAACTACTTCTTTTGCGTTCAGTGCAAGCAGAGTCCGGGTATATGCAACAGTTTGGGCCGCCTGGCTCGTAGCGAACTGTGTTTCTTCCTAACAAGGACCGTAATTTATTTGACAGAAGTTTACATAATTATGACATAACATTGAAGGTTGTGCAATGTAACAGCAATATTTAGACTGAGGGTTGCCACCCGTTCAACAAAATACGGAATGGTTCCGTATTTCACTGAAAGAATAAACGTTTGTTTTCGAAATGATAGTTTCCGGATTTGACCATATTAATGACATAAGACTCGTATTTCTGTGTGTTTATTATATGATAAGTCTGATTTGATAGAGCAGTCTGACTGAGCGGTGGTAACAGCAGCAGGCTTGTAAGCATTCATTCAAACAGCACTTTACTGTGTTTGCGAGCAGCTCTTAGCAATGCTTGATGCACAGCACTGTTTGACTTCAAGCCTATCAACTCCCGAGATTAGGCTGGCAATACTAAAGTGCCTATAAGAACATCCAATACTCAAAGGTATATGAAATACAAATGATATAAAGAGAAATAGTCAACACGTCATAATTCCTACAACTACAACTTAACTTCTTAACTGGGAATATTGAACCACCAGCTTTCATATGTTCTGAGCAAGGGACTTAAACGTTAGCTTTTTTACATGGCACATATTGCACTTGTACTTTCTTCTCCAACACTGTTTTTGCATTATTTAAACCAAATTGAACACGTTTCATTATTTACTTGAGACTAAATAGATTTTATTTCTGTATAATTTTAAGTTAAAATAAAAGGGTTCATTCAGAATTGTTGTAATCGTCATTATTACAAATATATTTAAAAATCGTCTGATTTGTTATTGGTATCGGCTTTTTTTGGTCATCATAATCGGCCGACCTCTAGTTTCAACTGTATTGGGCAGATGACGGAGTGTGTATGGCGTCATGTGGGCGAGCGGTTTACTGATGTCAACGTTGTGAACAGAGTGCCCCATGGTGGGGTTATGGTATGGGCAGGCATAAACTACAGATAATGAACACAATTGCACAATTGAAATTTGAATGCACAGAGATACCGTGACGATCCTGAGGTCCATTGTCGTGCCATTCAATCGTCGCCATCATGTTTCAGCATGATAATGCACGGCCCCATGTTGCAAAGATCTGTACTCAATTCCTTAACTGATAATGTTCCAGTTCTTCCATGGCCTGCATACTCACCAGACAAGTCACCCACTGAGCTTGTTCGGGATGATCAACGTGTACGACAGTGCGTTCCAGTCCCCTCCAATATCCAGCAACTTCGCACAGCCATTGAAGAGGAGTGGGACAACATTCCACAGGCCACAATCAACAGCCTGACCAACTCTCTGCGAAGGACATGTATTGTGCTGCATGAGGCAAATGGTGGTCACACCAGATACTGAGTGGTTTGATGATCCATGCCCCTACCTTTTTTTTGTTTTTAAATGTATCTGTGACCAACAGATGCATGTCTGTATTTCCAGTCATGTGCAATCCATAGATTAGGGCCTAATTCGTTTTTTTCAATTGACTAATTTCCTTATATGAACGGTAACTTAGTAAAATCTTTGAAAATGTTGCATCTATTTTTGTTCAGTGTAATCACTGATTATAACAGATTTGGATAGGTATAGGCAAGGACGCCCATCATTTTGCTTCTATCTATACTTTCATATCAGATCAGTGATCCCATCAAGGAAGGAAGCATTTCTAAAGTGCCATTTCAGCTGACGCTTCTAAAGTATAGCTGGATTTTTTGGGGATCCTGGTTGCCCTTGGTTACAGACCAAGTCAGCAAGAGAGCCACCTCCAAATCCTTAAGAAGGGGGAATGCAGAAGCAGTTGTATTTCAGGAGTCCAATTCACCATCTGGAGAGGGAGGATCCGTCTTCTCTCCGTCTCAGTGGACTCTCAGGTCAGTGGTGGAACTAATGGAGGACTGGCTGCCGGCGGTCGGACTTCCTGTCTAGGTGACGGTCTGAGGACCGCCGCATTAGGCTTACCGCTTATCATCCGTTACACAAACACACATGGACATTGGGTGGGCAGACAGACAGGGAGCTCTAGACAGACACACACGCGGATAATGATGGCTCTGCTGTTCTGAGCTTAATGAGGTGTGTAAATGGTTGCTTTTGAAACTGATGACAGACTTGGTGAAATGAGCAGAGACTTGTGCCTGTGCTGTCTTCACATGATCATTGCCATCCATCATTGTTACAAATGCTTTATTTTTTGACTTAATTACATTCTGGCTTATGAAATCTTTCTCCCTCAGTACTCTCATTCTATCCCCCCTTTTATAACACCCTTTTCGCTCCTCTATCTCTCAATCACACACTCTCTCTCTTTCTGCCAGTGTTTTTTCTGTGTCCATCCCTCATCTCTTTTCCCTCCTCTGCTCTCTGGAGAAACTGACAGATTGTTTTAGTAGGTCGTACTTCACTCTGATAGGATTTTTTTCTTTCACTCCCTCTTTCTTTTTAGCTTTGTATGAATGTTAAAGTCGATCACCTCCGTCTCTGGTTTGTTATTGTTTTACCTCAATGATTTGGCTACCTTGGGTAAAAGTGAAAGGCAGCAGTCGTTACAAAAATAATCCTACCCAACATTCCCAAATTTCTGAGATGAGCTTACCAAGGAATTCCTTGAAACGAATCCATTAGGTTTGAGATATTGATTGTGACCTGAGAAATTTGTATGCGTGTTCACATAGTGGGGCAAAAATGTATTTAGTCAGCCACCAATTGTACAAGTTCTCCCACTTAAAAAGATGAGAGGCCTGTAATTTTCATCATCGGTACACTTCAACTATGACAGACAAAATGATTTTTTTTTCTCCAGAAAATCACATTGTAGGATTTTAAATTAATTTATTTGCAAATTATGGTGGAAAATCTGTATTTGGTCACCTACAAACAAGCAAGGTATCTGGCCAAGATCAAAGAGCTGTCAAAGGACACCGGAAACAAAATTGTAGACCTGCACCAGGCTGGGAAGACTGAATCTGCAATAGTTAAGCAGCTTGGTTTGAAGAAATCAACTGTGGGAGCAATGATTAGGAAATGGAAGACATACAAGACCACTGATAATCTCCCTCAATCTGGGGCTCCACGCAAGATCTCACCCGTGGGGTCAAAATGATTACAAGAACGGTGAGCAAAAATCCCAGAACCACACGGGGGGACCTAGTGAATGACCTGCAGAGAGCTGGGACCAAAGTAACAAAGCCTACTACCTGCCCTCCAGGACACCTACACCACCCGATGTCGCAGGAAGGCCATAAAGATCATCAAGGACAACAACCACCCGAGCCACTGCCTGTTCACCCCGCTATTGTCCAGAAGGCGAGGTCAGTACAGGTGCATCAAAGCTGGGACCGAGAGACTGAAAAACAGCTTCTATCTCAAGGCCATCAGACTGTTAAACAGCCACCACTAACATTGAGTGGCTGCTGCCAACACACTGACTCAACTCCAGCCACTTTAATAATGGGAATTGATGGGAACTGATGTAAAATATATCACTAGCCACTTTAAACAATGCTACTTAATAATGTTTACATACCCTACATATTCTTTATCCCTTTACACTTATGTGTATAAGGTAGTAGTTTTGGAATTGTTAGCTAGATTACTCGTTGGTTATTACTGCATTGTCGGAACTAGAAGCACAAGCATTTCGCTACACTCTCATTAACATCTGCTAACCATGTGTATGTGACAAATAAAATTTGATTTGACATCAGTAACACACTACGCCCCCAGGGACTCAAATCCTGCAGTGCCAGACGTGTCCCCCTGCTTAAGCCAGTACATGTCCAGGCCCGTCTGAAGTTTGCTAGAGACCATTTGGATGATCCAGAAGAAGATTGGGAGAATGTCATATGGTCAGATGAAACAAAAATATAACTTTTTGGTAAAAACTCAACTTGTCGTGTTTGGAGGACAAAGAATGCTGAGTTGCATCCAAAGAACACCATACCTACTGTGAAGCATGGGGGTGGAAACATCATGCTTTGGGGCTGTTTTTCTGCAAAGGGACCAGGATGACTGATCCGTGTAAAGGAAAGAATGAATAGGGCCATGTATCATGAGATTAAGTGAAAACCTCCTTCCATCAGCAAGGGCATTGAAGATGAAATGTGGCTGGGTCTTTCAGCATGACAATGATCCCAAACACACCGCCCGGGCAACGAAGGAGTGGCTTCGTAAGAAGAATTTCAAGGTCCTGGAGTGGCCTAGCCAGTCTCCAGATCTCAACCCCATAGAAAATCTTTGGAGGGAGTTGCCCAGCAACAGCCCCAAAACATCACTGCTCTAGAGGAGATTTGCATGGAGGAATGGGCCAAAATACCAGCAACAGTGTGTGAAAACCTTTGACCTCTGTCATTGCCAACAAAGGGTATATAACAAACTATTGAGAAACTTTTGTTATTGACCAAATACTTATTTTCCACCATAATTTGCAAATTCATTAAATCCTACAATGTGATTTTTCAAGATTTTTTTTTTTTCTTCTCATTTTGTCTGTCATAGTTGAAGTGTACCTATGATTGAAAATTACAGGCCTCATCTTTTTAAGTGGGAGAACTTGCACAATTGGTGGCTGACTAAATACTTTTTTGCCCCACTGTAAAAAAAATAATTGGTAAGTGTTTTATTTTGTGTACTTATCCACAAACATTCTTCCATTGGGCAAGTTAGTTTTTCATGACCTGGTGCCCCGGGTGGGTGGAGATTCCACCGCCTATTTAAAACTAACTCACCCATTGTCCACTCTGAACATGCTTGCCAAACAACCCTGCGTATTCATGTTCAAACATTGGATATGTTTTGATGCTTTTTTTCTTTCTTCACTTTGCAATGGTGTGGCCTCTGCTATAGGTGGAGTGGATTCAGCAGCAGGTGGTAAAAAGGCGGATCAAGAGGGATTACAAGGCGGCCCCTCCCCCCCTCACCAGCCCCTCCCAGACCAGCCCCGCCCAGTCCATATTCTTCAATGATGCCAAGTGGAGCAGTATGTGGTACATAGTAAGTATGCGGACCACACCCTATCTCTCAGGGTCAAGGGTCACCAGACCTACTTAATGGAGGTCTCCATATATGGGGCAGGGCAGTGTGCATGCACCTTGGTTGTAGTGTGCCTAAGAGTGTCGTGTCTCAAAGGCAAATGTCTAGATGACTTTTCAAACATCTTCCTGAGATTTCAAATGACATTGAGAGGAATGTATATTGCTAAATATATAGTGCATAGAATTTAAAAAGATATTGCCGGATATTATTAATTCTAATCAGAAAGCTTTTTTACATGGACGATACATTGGAGATAATATAAGACTAGTACTGGAAACAAAAACACTATGAAAAATCTGGGAAACCAGGCCTGCTATTCATTGCTGGCTTTTGATAAAGTACGACTGGAGTTTTTATATATAAATGCCTGGAACATTTAGATTTTGAAGAATCTCATAAAACGGGTTAAAGTCGTGTATAGTAACCCTAAGTGTAAAATAGTAAATGGCTACTTCTCAAAGTATTAAACTGTCAAGAGGAGTAAATCAAGGTTGTCCATTATCAGCACATCTATTTATTATGGCCATCGAAATGTTAGCTGTTCAAATCAGATCTAACAATAAGGGCTTAAAAAGAAAGGTGTTGTACGCTGATTACTGTTTTCTATTTAAATCCACAATTTGGATCCCTCCACAGCCTCAGAGGATCTAGATACTTTAACTAACCTCTCTGGATTACAACCAAATTATAAGTGTACAATATTGGGTCACTAAAAAATAAAACTTTTACATTACCATGTAGTTGACCAATAAAATGGTGTGATGTGGATGTACTCGGTATACATATCCATAAATAAATAAATAAATGCTCTCCAATAATGTTAATAAAGTTACCAAAAATGGACAAGATTGTGTTACCATGGAAATGAAAATACCTGTCTATTTGTGGGGAAAAAATCCCCCTGATGAACTGTTTAGTCATGTCCCAGTTTACCTATTTGCTTATGGATTTGCATATAGTCATGGCCAAAAGTTTTGAGAATGACAAATATTAATTTCCACAAAGTCTGCTGCTTCAGTGTCTTTAGATATTTTTGTCAGATGTTACTACGGAATACTGACGTATAATTACAAGCATTTCATAAGTGTTAAAGGCTTATATTGACAATTACATGAAGTTGATGCAAAGAGTCAACACTTGCAGTTTTGACCCTTCTTTTTCAAGACCTCTGCAATCTGCCCTGGCATGCTGTCAATTAACTTCTGGGCCACATCCTGACTGATGGCAGCCCATTCTTGCATAATCAATGCTTGGAGTTTGTCAAATTTGTGGGGTTTTGTTTGTCCACCCGCCTCCTTGAGGATTGAGGTTCTAAATGGGATTAAGGTCTGGGGAGTTTCCTGGCCATGGACCCAAAATATCAATGTTTTGTTCCCCGAGCCACTTAGTTATCACTTTTGCCGTATGGCAACGTGCTCCATCATGCTGGAAAAGGCATTGTTTGTCACCAAACTGTTCCTGGATGGTTGGGAGGAGTTGCTCTCTGAGAATGTGTTGTATGTAAAGAACATATTCTTTATTCATGGCTGTGTGAGCCCACTCTACCACATGGAAATGGCCAAATTCTAATGGTAGCACTCACCTTGTCTTCTCCTGACAAGCTTTTTTCCAGATGCCCCAAACAATCAGAAAGGGGATTCATCAGAGAAAATGACTTTACCCCAGTCCTCAGCAGTCCAATCCCTGTACCTTTTGCAAAATATCAGTCTGTCCCTGATGTTTTTCCTGGAGAGAAGTGGCTTCTTTGCTGCCCTCACCGTGCGTGCAGATGCACTCACACCTGCCTGCTGCCATTCCTGAGCAAGCTCTGTACTGGTGGTGCCCCGATCCCACAGCTGAATCAACTTTAGGAGATAGTCCTGGCGCTTTCTGGACTTTCTTGGGTGCCCTGAAGCCGCCTTCACAACAATTGAACTGCTCTCCTTGAACTTCTTGATGATCCGATAAATGGTTGATTTAGGTGCAATCTTACTGGCAGCAATATCCTTGCCTGTGAAGCCCTTTTTGTGCAAAGCAATGATGATGGCACATGTTTCCTTGCAGGTAACCATGGTTGACAGAGGAAAAACAATGATTTCAAGCACCCCCCCCCCCCCTTCTGAAGCTTCCAGTCTGTTATTCGAACTCAATCAGCATGACCGAGTGATCTCCAGCCTTGTCCTCGCCTGTGTAGGCAGAGTAGCAAAGAAAAAGCCACATCTCAGACTAGCCAATAAAATATTAAGATGGGCAAAAGAACACAGACACTGGACAGAGGAACTCTGCCTACAAGGCCAGCATCCAGGAGTCGCCTCTTCACTGATGACGTTGAGACTGGTGTTTTGCAGGGACTACTTAATGAAGCTGCTAGTTGAGGACTTGAGGCGTCTGTTTCTCAAACTAGACACTCTAATTTACTTGTCCTCTTGCTCAGTTGTGCACCGGGGCCTCCCAATCCTTTCTATTCTGGTTAGGGCCAGTTTGCTCTGTTCTGTAAAGGGAGTGGTACAGTGTTGTATGAGATCTTCAGTTTTACTGGACAAAAATGTGCTTTTATTTCAAAAACAAGAATTTCTAAGTGACTCCAAACTGTTGAACTGTAGTGTATATATGCAAAGAAAACTATCTAATATTTAAGCTGATCTGACATTGAGAGGATTTTAAATGCCCACAGCAGTGTCAAATTACTCTGTTCAGACTGCACAAGATATGTAGCTCTACACCGAAAGAATACTACACTCGCTTGTGGCCGCTAGTCACATCCACGTACAAATCATTACTCCCCTTCCATTCTGTGTGTGAGTGCGCTATTTGTAAGCTCTCTGGTCTTTTGCTCTTCTTCTGGGTTCTGTCAATGGTTAACTTGGCATTGATAACACTAATACTTTGACCTTAGTTCTTATCAGTCCAGTGTTTTTGGACAGAGGATAGAGCTTGGACTTTGTCATGAGTGTTTACTGTTTTAGGCAGTCCTTGTTTAGTACTTTTTGTCCATGTTCATGTCCATTGGCATTTGTTAACCTGGGCATTAGCCTACAACTGACTTTCTCCTGCCATCTTTGGACCTGCTTGACAGCTGTTCAAATGCGTAGTTTATTTTGTCATTGGGCTATTCACTGATGATCTAGAATGATTTGATCGGTTAAAGCAAGTACCCCACTTCATATCTTTCACCAACCCAGACATGACAGATCAGTGATTACTTTAAGGAACGGAGGGTGGAAAGCTGCATTTGAAAAGTACTCAAGCAGGGCCTATATCTATGTGATCACACTTTTGCCACAACACAGATGTCTCACTGTTTCAGAACTGTAATTACCACTTAAGTGGGTTGCTAGTTTTATTTCAGCACTATTCCAGTGACGTGTGTGTGTGTGTGTGTGTGCCAGCACTGTAACGATGACATCCATAACTGCCAGTCGGACATGAACATAGTGGGGGCATGGAAGAGGGGCTACACAGGGAAGGATGTGGTGATCACCATCCTAGACGACGGCATCGAGAGGAACCACCCCGACCTCATTCAGAACTACGTGAGTGTGGGTGCGTTTTGGAATGGGGTATGTGTGTTGTAGTAGGAGTGTGTGTGTGGCGTGTTCAGCCATTGGAGGATTTATGCTGCTCGGCCATAAGACCATGATGGTGAAGGCTTTTCCCTCTGTTTCCAGGACAACCAGGCCAGTTATGATGTCAACGGGAACGACATGGACCCCATGCCCCGTTATGATGCCAGCAACGAGAATAAGTAAGATACCAGGTCACAGCATCACGTGTGTGTGTGTGTGTGGCTCTTCTCTGCCTGGGAGCCCTGTGTCCTGTGCCAGTTTGGCTGTCAGTGGTTTTGGACGTTCTAGCCCAAATGCCTTGGCAAACGCTCAGTACTCTGTGGTAGTTTGTTTTCTTAAAGAGACAGGAGGTTAACTAGCCCACTGCTTTAGACAGCTCATGGTCTGCTCTCTCCCTCGCTCTCTCACTTTGCCCTTCCCTCTCTCTTTTTCTTTCTCTCTCTCTCTTTCCACCTCTCCCTCTGAGCAGGGCTCGTTGACAAGTCTGTCACAATAATGGGTACGTTCCAATGTCCATACTAGCATACTGCTTAGAATGCATGGCCCAACTCATTACTTTATTCTAGGGAGTATGCTGCTAGCGAGGCTATTGGAACACAGCCATTAGTGTGTTTTTGCTAGCTACCTAAAGCCTACACACTACACGCATTTTCAGACAGACTTGTATCTTTCCATCGTCCCAACTTGTGTTGGAGGACATATTCTAAGTGATCATATAAACATTGAGGGAACACCATTTATGATAGGTTCTATGAAAGCTTCCCCACACTGTTGATACACTTGCTATGTCCCTATTCAATACGTTTGGTTAGAGACACGAGTGTGGTGGTAGGTGATTCAATTTCTCGGCTCTAGCTTTATGACATGGTACTGATTTTAAGCGGGAGGACTTGCCACTTCTGATCCAGACCAAACAAAGACACCAGAATGGTTTGTATACACTCCCCTCTACCGACTCAGTCCCTCTCTCTAAACCAGCAGTTTCTCAGCTGTTCAAAGTAAACAGACAATAACCTTGCATCCACTGTGTTTTTGTTACCTATTCTGAGTGTGTGTGTTTCTAGAGGAGAACAAGCTGTTCTTTCTGCTTATGAGGAACACATCTGCTGGTGAATTTGGCCATTTCTATGTGGTAGAATCTCTGCTATAATGTAAAACTCCACTTCCATGAGCTAAACAAAGGATTGACCTCCAGGATTGATCCAGACAGTGTGTTATTCACATCGCCCTTTATTCATCGCACAGATGGTCTGGTTCAGACTGACTTAGAGCAGGCATGGCATGGAGATGAGCTGAGAGCAGACAACACAAACAACACACACATATGTAGAGGAGACTCAGGAAGACTATGGCGCTGTGTGAAGCCAAACAGGACTGAAGGATTTGAATGTTGGCTCAACAAACTGTCCATACGGCTGCCATAAGTGTAGAGGTTTCAGTCAGGTGATGGAATACACTACAGTAGAACCTTTAGGCTAGCGAGGGCGTGTGTGTGTTTGTGCATGGAATTCTGTGTGCGCACCCTGCCTGCCAATGTGTAGATGCTGGGTTGCCATGACAGCGGTCAGTGGTGACTCTTGGCCGCTTGTTCCAGATGTTCTCGGCAGGAGGGCTGGTCGTGCCGAGCGCGAGAATGTCTTTGCCTCTTCCTCCTCTCCTAAAACCCACTCTTGTTTGTTTGCGCTCATCACTAACCGGGCCACTTGTTGACGCGGCTACAGTCTGGCAGAATGTTGCCCTTGCTTGTTGAAGGCTCGGAAACATACAAATCATTGTCTCTTTCACATTGTGAAAATATTTGAGGGCTGTATGTATCCCAGTGCAGCTGCTGCTGCCTCTGAATCCAGGGTCACGTCATTGGGCACCAAGGGGAAGAAGCCGTTTTAAATTGCGTGGCCTTATGAACAAGACCCAGCCCCTGCTACTGGCCATGTGTCGACCTGTTCCTCCAGCCCATAGCTTGAACTAAGTCTAACTCCACTCGCTTCTCCCCACTTCTTTTTCTTAAATATGCATGTTGTCAGATGGTATACCGACTGTTTGTGCATTCTTCAGTTTTTATTAATTGTTTTTATTATTTTTTTACCCCTTTTTCTCTCCAATTTTCACGGGATCAAATTGGTAGTTAGTCTTGTCTCATCGCTGCAACTCCCGTACGGACTCAGGAGAGGCGACGGTCAAGAGCTGTGCGTCCTCCGAAACACAACCCAACCAAGCCGCACTGCTTCCTGACACAATTCCCGCTTAACCCGGAAGCTAGCCGCATCAATGTGTTGGAGGAAACGCCATGCACCTGGCGACCGTGTCAGCGTGCACTGCGCCCGGCCTGCAACAGGAGTCTTTAGAGCGCAATGGGACAAGGACATTCCTGCTGGACAAACCCTCTCCTAACCCGGACGATGCTGGGCCAATAGTGCACCAGCGGCCGGCTGCGACAGAGCCTGGACTCTAACCAGGATCTCTAGTGGCAGAGCTGGTACTGAGATGCAGTGCCTTTGACCACTGCGCTACTCGGGAGGCCCCAGTAAATCGTTTACATATTTGTGAGTTTGTTAATGTGCGTGTGTGAGAGATTTTAAATGTGTGTCTGTGTGTCCCTCCCTCTTTAGGCATGGAACTCGCTGTGCTGGGGAAGTGGCTGCATCTGCTAACAACTCCCATTGCACTGTGGGAATCGCCTACAACGCACGGATAGGGGGTGAGTGTGTGTTTCACGTTTCAAGGTTATTTTAAATCTTATTCAACAGTGGTAAGTGTGTGAGGGCTTGGGTGTGTGTTCACTCTGTGTGTGTGTGTGTGTGTGTGTGTGTGTGTGTGTGTGTGTCTCTCAGGGGTGCGGATGCTTGACGGCGACGTGACGGACATGGTTGAGGCCAAGTCTCTGAGTCTGCAGCCGCAGCATATTGACATCTACAGTGCCAGCTGGGGTCCCGATGATGACGGCAAGACTGTGGATGGCCCCGCCTCTCTGGCCAGGCAAGCCTTCGAGAACGGTATCCGCATGGTGCGTCTTGCGCGCACACACTGTACGTTGTGTACACACACACACTCACACCAGCGGCCAGTGTTATCAATGCTTCCTTCAAGACATTTGGATTAAAGAGCGGTGTCTAATTAGCATATTCATGCATGGTATCCATATTCATAAGTATGTTGTGGAGAGCCTAGGGTTAAGTGGAGGGGAGTGATGTTCACAAAGTCCACTTGTGGTGATGTCAGAACACCCTCTCCTTGCTGCTGACATTTTGATTGTGGAGAAAGTAAAACAATCGTTAGAGTTTGGTGGTGGGTTACATACATCTCTGTTTGGCATCGAAGCTGCAGAGGTCTATTGGGCTATTATGACGTGTGTGTGTGTGGACATATTTTCCTATACTTGTGAGTACCAGAAGTCCTCACAAGAATAGTAAATTCAGAGAAGTAAGAATATTTTTGCCAGTCCTCACTTTTCCTCATTTTAGGGAAAATAGACTTGAATGGGAATCACTTGTTGGTCCCCAAAAAGTCCTCAAGTATAGTAAGACATAGCTGTGTGTGTGTGACCTGCTTTCTTGGGCAAAAGTTCTGTTTTTTTGTCTCTTTCCTGCCTCCTTCTTTTCTTTAAGAAGTCACCTCCCTTCCTGCGCTCTCTCCCTCGCCTCCCTTCATAGCTGGTCCAAGCTGTCCGTCAGCGTTTTCTCCCGTCTGGTCCACTCTTCACTCAGAGGGGCTTCTCTCTCTTATCACTGGCTGACAGAGGCCTTTTGAAGTGCTACCCTTCACCTTTTATCCCCTCTGTGTGTTTGAGTGATAGTCAGAGCTCAGAGCGGTAGGCTTCCTCCCGTGTCCCTGCCAATCACACAGAGATGTTGACTTTTTTTAGGATCCCCATTAGCTGACGCCAATGGCGACAGCTTGTCTTACTTGTGTCTGACACGTAACGAGAAAGACGTTACAGACAAAAATACTTTCTACATCCATTAACGTGTGTTATCAGTTAGTTACATTTATCAGTTACACATACATGTCAGTACATAGACACAACGAGTAGGTTACATAAGAGAAACACTCAAAGAAATGGAACTTAGAATTCCTCCTCCACTGCTGCGTTCACTTGCTATTACCATTTCAGCATTCAGGTGGAGGGAGAACTTTCTTTGTTGCCGGGCGCAGGAAGTCCCACCTCTGATCTAATTTATATTGATTTGATTTCCTGCCAGGGAAGGAAGGGGCGCGGCTCCATCTTTGTGTGGGCGTCAGGGAACGGCGGGCGGAGCCGGGACCACTGCTCCTGTGACGGCTACACCAACAGCATCTACACCATCTCCATCTCCAGCACCGCTGAGAGCGGACGCAAGCCCTGGTACTTGGAGGAGTGCTCCTCCACCCTCACCACCACCTACAGCAGCGGAGAAAACTATGACCGGAAGATAGTAAGTCTGTCTCTGAGGGGGCGGGATAAAGTGTATGTGGATGTTCCTCCACTCTTACCACAACATGCAACAGCAGAGTGAGGACAGAACTAGTGTGTGTGAGCGAGAAAGTGCACTAGTGTGCTAATGCCGCTATGTGGTGTTATTTAGGCCGACTAGATGGCATACTAACATGTAACTAATTCCTGAGCTGGCAAAGCCAGAAACAGGCTTTAGTTGTAATGCCTGTGACCTTTGAACCCAAGGCTGGGTGATAGAGGTCAGCGTGTTGGTCAAGCTGTGTCCTGGGCTGACCCTCTGGCCCAGGGTGCATTGGGACGGACAGACAGTGACAGTTGGCCCTTTTGTCCCAGCTTGTCTGGCAGTGTCTTGTCACATTCCCCATAGAGGGTCAGAAGACTAAGCAGGGGGAGACTAAGATCCAGCCAAGCCTACGCTGTCATATAGACTCACACAGAACCATGACCCGTACTCAACACGTACAGTCACATGCATGCGCACACACAACCAAAACCACCCATTCAATCCAACCATACAAGGAGGCCCCTCAAGTCCCAGACCCACTCCAGGGCCCGTATTCATTAAGCATCTCAGAGTAGGAGTGCTGATCTAGGATCCGGTCCCCCACTGTGCATATACCGTATCTTCAGTAAGTATCCATATCCCTTGACTTACACTTTTTGGTTATGGTACAGCCTGAATTCAACATTGATTTAAATAGGTTTTTACACACAATACCCCGTAATGATTTTTTTTTCTAATTTATTGAAAATGAAATATCTCATTTACATAAGTATTCACATCCCTGAGTCAATACTTTGTAGAAGCACCTTTGGCAGCGACTATAGCTGTGAATCTTTCTGGATAACTCTAAGAGCTTTCCACACCTGGATTGTGCAACATCTACCCATTTATTATTTTCAAAATTCATCAAGCTCAAATGATTTGTTTATCATTGCTAGACAGACGTTTTCAGATTTTGCCATATATTTTTAAGTAGATTTAAGTCAAAACTATAACTTGGCCACTTGGGAACATTCAATGTTTTCTTGGTAAGCAACTCCAGTGTAGATTTGGCCTTGTGTTTTAGGTTATTGTCCTGCTGAAAGATTAATTAATCTCCCAGTGTTTGGTGGAAAGCAGACTGAACCAGGTTTTCCTCTAGGGTTTTGCCTGGGCTCAGCGTCATGCCATAAAAATACTAAATTATCCTGAAAAGCTCTCCAGTCCTTAACGATTACAAGCATACCCATAACATTATGCAGCCACCACTATGCTTGAAAATATGGGGAGTGTTCATTGGCTTTGCCCCAAACATAATTTCTGTCCTAAATACAAAGTGTTAACTTTATTTTGCCATGTTTTAGAATATTTGTATTCTGTACAGGCTTCCTCCTTTTCACTCTTGTCAATTAGGTTAGTATTGTGGAGTAACTACAATGTTGATCCAATCTCAGTTTTCTATCGTAGAGTTTAATGACTAACTGTTAGTCACCGTTGGCCTCATGTTGAAATCCCTGAGTGTTTTCCTTCCTCTCCGGCAACTGAGTTAGTTAGGAAGAACGCCTGTGTCTTTGTAATGATTAGGTGTATTGATACACCATCCCAAGTTTAACTTCACCACGCTCAAAGGGATATTCAATATCTTAATTTTTATTTTATTTTTAAACCATCTACCAATAGGTTCCCTTTGCGAGGTCTTGGAAAACTTCCCTGGTCTTTGGTTGGATCTGTGTTTGAAATTCACTGCTCAACCTTAGATAATTGAATGTGTGGGGTACTGAGATTATGTAGTCATTCAAATAAGTCCATGCAAATCATTATGACTTGATAAGCAGATGTTTACTCCTGAACTTATTTAGGCTTTCCATAACAAAGGGTTTGAATACTTATTGACTGAACATTTCAGCTTCTCATTTTTTCCAGTTTTGAAAAACATAATTCCACTTTGACGTTATGGGGTATTGTGTGTACTAGGCCAGTGACCCAAAAAATCTAAATGTAATCCATTTTGAATTCAGGCTGTAACACAAAGTGGATGGGTGTAAATACTTTCTGCAGACACTGTATACAACTAACTGCCAAAATAAAGGAAACACAAATGAGCGATACAACGTATATTGAAAGCAGGTGCTTCTACACCGGTGTTGTTCCTGAGTTAATTAAGCAATTATTATGTATAAAAATGCCCAGTTGCCCACAATTGTGGCCTATCCAGCTCTACAGTGACCTGTCAGTCAGCCAGGGATCCCTTTTGGATGATTTTTATTTTGACTGACTGGATTTGGCACACAGCTTTTCTCTCCTGTCATTGAGGGACTAACCGAAGTCCTGCAATGGGAATATATTTATTTATTTATTTATTTCCAATCCCTTTGGTCCGCTTGGTTAGGAAATGATTTCCTAGGTACCTTTGGGAACAGCAGGTTTGTGTGTGCGTGTCAATTCTAGCAGGTTAGAGTATCAAAGATGGAATCTATGCAGTCTCAGGTGTGCCTCAAACTCACCCTGATCCACAGGATTTAACCCCCCTCCTTTCCATCCCTCCCTCCCTCTGTAGATCACTACAGATCTGCGTCAGCGCTGCACCGACAGCCACACAGGGACCTCAGCCTCTGCTCCTATGGCAGCTGGGATCATCGCGCTGGCCCTGGAGGCTAAGTAAGCTCCTTAACCTTAATGCAGGGATTCACACGACTGCAGTTAGTCAGTTTACTCAGCCAGTCAATCACATCGCTTTCCTGCATTATCACAGTCACACTGTTCTCTTTCTCCTGACTGTTTGCCTTCACTTTCTCTTTCTGTCCTCTGCTGCCCCCCCCGCCCCACCTTTTACTTACACACAAACTTCTCTTTGAGCACTGCTGATGGTATCAGTGGTTATCTGGTGAATGAAAGAAGAGTTGACTTTGATAAACATACCCGAGAGGAGCTGGGGCTGCCAGCAGGCCTGCTCTGTCATTTGAAATCCAGCCTATCTTTCCTCCCTCCGCCTCAGATTACGCCTGTATGTTTATACCATAATTACACTTCAGTCAGAACACCAGAGGAGACGCTCTGCTCACTGAGGAATTCAGCTGGGTTTGATGTCGAGTCTGTTGGGACCGAACGAGCTGTTGAAACAGTTTGTGTGTGTGCGCACTCTGGCAGCGTTCAAATGATGTTAGGATGCCTGTGCCATGGCCTAGTTAGGGCACCACGGCAATGATGATGAAACATTTCTAGAACTTGAATTATGGATGGAGTTGTGGAGTTAAACTATTGGTTTTGTTTGTCAATGAATCTGTTTTTATGGATAGGTATTGGAGTTGGGACTCCCCTGCTTTCCCCCTCCAGAAGACCTCTCTCTGTCCTTATGGAATTGACATGGCTAGCTAGTTAGTGGTGCACGCTGGTAGCGTTTCAATTGGTGATGTTACTCGCTCTGAGTAGTTGTATCCCTTGCTCTGCAAGGGCCATGGCTTTTGTGGATCAATGGGTGATGAAGCTTTGAGGGTGACTGTTGTTGATGTGTTCAGAGGGTCCCTGGTTCGAGCCCAGGTTGGGGCAAAGAGTGGGAAGGAAGCAACACTGTTACACTATTACTGGCGCCCAAGGCTAACAACTTCTGGTTTCACATGAATTCGTAAAAAAATAAAAATTTCAACAGAGTGAGTGTTGGACAGCGAGCGTAATGGCACACGTCCGGACAGATGACTCCTGGGAAGGGAAACGCATCCACATACTGTCCCACTAGTGTTCAAGAGTTTGTTGGCGTTGGGTAGTTGTGAAGGTTTTCCCCATTCCACAAAAGATATATCCATGCAGAGTAGTACTTTTCTAGAATGTTCCGGAATGCTGTGCCCAGAGGATGAAGGAGAGATGAGAGGCTGAGGAAAAAAATGAAGCATCTGGTCGGCATATGAGGGGATTCCCAGGAAACTTGGTGACCCACATATTTTTTTTTTTTGTGTGTTTTTGCATCAAAGGACACATGGCTACCATCTTGTAATGGTTTTACGTGAGATCAGACAGGGGAGGGAGATAGATGGACATATCTGCTATATTTCGCCCTCTTCTCCCCTCTCTTGCATTGTTTTTCTCACACACACACATCCATTCACCTTTTAAATGTGTGTATATACACACACACACACACACACACACACACACACACACACACACACACACACACTGAAGTCTGTATATTTGGTCACCAATGTGTGTCTGTGGTGTTTTGTGATTTATCCCCCAGTCCTCTGTTGTCGTGGAGGGATGTTCAGCACATCATCGTCAAGACATCTCGAGCCGGCCACCTCAATGCCCCTGACTGGAAGACCAATGCCGCTGGATACAACGGTGCTTAACACTGCTTGCCTCCTCTCTTCCCTTCAGCTCAGCTCCTCTCCTCCCTTCAGCTCAGCTCCTCTCCTCCCTTCAGCTCAGCTCAGCTCAGCTCCTCTCCTCCCTTCAGCTCAGCTCAGCTCAGCTCCTCTCCTCCCTTCAGCTCAGCTCAGCTCCTCTCCTCCCTTCAGCTCAGCTCAGCTCCTCTCCTCCCTTCAGCTCAGCTCAGCTCCTCTCCTCCCTTCAGCTCAGCTACTCTCCCCAGCTACCCCCCCCCCCCTCTCTCTTTCTTTCATACCCCTGACTGTCCCAGTCGCTCACCATAAAACATCCCACCGCCTGCCAACTACCTGTCAGGCATTCCATGTGGTGTACTTTGTTTCATACGTGTGTGTGTGTGTGATATTTGTGTGTTTGTAGTATGTGAATTGAGGGTCAGCCAGGCTGCAGTCCCAGTCTGTCTGGAGTTTTTCCAAGTGACTGTTTCAAAGAGCAATGGGAAATTGAGAGAGAGAAGGGGGGGCATGTCACCCAGAGGGAAATGGAGAGGTTTAGAGAAAGGGTGACAGCGTAATGAAAGAGCGGGTGAGGAAACAATATTTGATTGGCTGTGTTGATTGGGTTGACATTGATGTGATACTGTTTTTAATTGGTTGTTCTATGACATCAATAACTATAGACATCAGAGCCATATACAGTGACCATAGAACATTGCACAATTTTAATTTGACATTTTTTATTTTGTTTCAAATGAGTTTAAAAAAAAAAAGTAAAAGTATCCACTCCTGTGTCAACTAGAATCCTATACTCTTTATCCATTCCTCTGGTTGGAATTACTCAAGCTCTGTCATAGGAAAGTCGGTGGATAATTATCGAATTAAAACATTTCAGGCTGTTACACATGTTAACTATCTAGATTTTTTGGGGGGGTGGGATGTTGTTTACATCTGAATTCAATAACAACCCAGGTTGGAAGGCAACACATTTGTGGTAATTGTGGCGGATCCTTCTTACAGACACTGTATAGATATGTATATGGGTCGGTGGCGGATCCTTCTTACAGACACTGTATAGATATGTATATGGGTCGGTGGCGGATCCTTCTTACAGACACTGTATAGATATGTATATGGGTCGGTGGCGGATCCTTCTTACAGACACTGTATAGATATGTATATGGGTCGGTGGCGGATCCTTCTTACAGACACTGTATAGATATGTATATGGGTCGGTGTATGTATTGACTTGATGTTTTGAACGGTTCTGATTGCCTGATGAGTGGGCGTGTCTTGCAGTCAGCCACCTGTATGGCTTTGGTCTGATGGATGCGGAGGCTATGGTAAAGGAGGCGGAGCGATGGAAGCAGGTCCCCGCCCAGCACATCTGTGTGGAGAGTGCCGACCGCCAGATCAGGTACTACACAACCAACGACTCCCTAGTTTTCCTGTCCTTACCCAATCAACCAACCAATCAAATGTGATCTGTTCAAAGCTATTGACAAATACATTACAACACTATATTAAACAACAACCAAGGGTAGTGTTCATCAGGGCAAAAAGTTGTTTCACTCCGTTTTGGAGAATATTTTCCCAATTCGTGCCTACTGACTCTCTCCCGGGGTGTGTGTTTTTGTCCAGAGGTTTTCATGCACCTACATGTATGGGATTGTGCAAGCTCCTGCACACTGAGGGGAGCCAGCCAAGCATTAGTTCTGGAGGGTCTAACACACACACACACACACACACGCGCGCGTGCGCACACACACATCCCAGATGACTTACAGGCCCTTTCAATTTGATCTGCTTGTTTTTCTTTCTGTGCAGCTGGATGCTTAATCGGGCCCTTGTTGAACACATTGACAAGCCAATCACAGTTTAGTTTACTGGCTTTGAATGGAACCAATTAGCCTCATGCTAGTTCCCCAGTCGATATCCCTATCTATCAGCCCCATGATGGCCGGACGATAGGAATCTTATGGGAAGCATATGTTTGTGTTTTGAGGGAGTGTTTGTAGTATGTGAAGTGAGGCAGCACCGGGTGTGTTTTGGCAACACTGTGATTTTGCTCTGGAGCTGTCCTCCGGACGTCATCTTACAGCCGCTGGGCTCTGCTCTGAGACACCCCTTGGCTGGCCTCTCCATTGCATTTGGTAATGTCTGGGCCTTCTCATCCTTGGAGTATTGGAGAGAACCATGAGATCTGTAGACTGCCAGGGAAGTCATAATCTGGGTTTGTCTCGTCCTCCCAATGTCCCCCCCCCCCCCCCCCCCCCCCATCCCAAGCACACTTAAATGCAGATCTACACCTCAAACCACACACGTGCTAGCGTGGATTCTGGCATAGTGTTTGGGAGCCAAGCTGTGATATCACTCGTCCTGTCCCCTCTGCTCTCAAAAAAACACGGTTCAGAGTCATCAATAATCCATGATAGCTGGGTAGCACATGGCTTGCCTACTGTGTCTGTGGGTTCCAATTCCTCTCACACGTCAGATTTAGATTCTGATTGGGTGACTGCTCTGACACTGACACCTGATTTGGTTGCTTCCCTCTGCCTGCAGGACGATCCGCCCGGAGCATGTGGTGCGCTCTGTGTACAAGGCCACCGGCTGCATTGACAACTCCAACCACCATGTCATCTACCTGGAGCACGTGATCGTACGCATCACCATCACACACCCACGCCGCGGTGACCTGTCAATCAACCTCACGTCCCCCTCGGGAACCAAGTCCCAGCTGCTTGGCAACAGGTGAACCTCCCCTTCAATTCTACTCTACTACGCTCGCTCTTACACTACGCACCAGGGTTTCTTCACTCTTGGCATGAAGGCTTGTGTTCCATCCCTGCACGAACACACTTGTTTCGATGAATCATGAAGCCGTTAAATAGTTTAACCAGATGTGTTGGTACTGGACCGGAATAAGAAGAACCTGCACACCCCTGTGGCTCCCCAGGACCAGGATTGAAGAGCACTGGTCAACATGTTTCTACTACTGAGTCTCTCCAGTTTGTGGTCTGATTGTGGTTGAACCATGTGGTTGACTTGTGGTCTCCTCTAGGTTGTTTGACCACTCCATGGAAGGCTTTAAGAACTGGGAGTTCATGACCACTCACTGCTGGGGGGAGAAAGCGGCCGGGGACTGGATCCTGGAGATCCATGACTCCCCCTCGCAGCTCCGCAGCCAGAAAGTCCCAGGTACAGTAGACTAGAGGAGTAGTACAGTAGACTAGAGGAGTAGTACAGTAGACTAGAGGAGTAGTACAGTAGACTAGAGAAGCGATGGCACCAGTGCAAAATATGCTTAAAGTGAACTATCCCCTTAAGGATACTCACCAACCAGAGTTATATTGTGTAGCAGTAAACTAGTGATGTGTCCTTTACCAGTGATGTGTCCTTTACCAGTGATGTGTCCTTTACCAGTGATGTGTCCTTTACCAGTGATGTGTCCTTTACCAGTGATGTGTCCTTTACCAGTGATGAGTAATTGTTCACCCTTTCTCTTGTCCGTCTTTGCTGATGCTATGCTGGGCTGCGTAACCCCCCAGGTAAGCTGAAGGAGTGGTCTCTGGTGCTATATGGCACCTCCGTGCACCCGTACTCCTCCCTGCGCAGCGACAAGCCCCGTTCTGCCGAGCCCCCTGCAGACGAAGAATTCACTGAGGAGTACAATGGTGAGTGAGCTATATGACGGAGGGAGGGAAGGAGAGACTAAAGAAAGAGGTGGAGGACAGAATACAGGAGTTCTCTCCCTACCACTCTCTGTTCCTTACCTCTCTGTTTGCTACCTTGTTACAGTGCATTTGGAAAGTATTCAGACCCCTTGACTTTTTCCACATTTTGTTAATTTACAGCCTTATTCTAAAATTGATTTTTTTTAAATGTCCTCATCAATCTACACACATTACCCCATAATGACAAGCAGAAACATGTTTATAAAAAATATCACATTTACATAAGTATTAATACCCTTTACTCAGTACTTTGTCGAAGCACCTTTGGCAGCAATTACAGCCTCAAGTTGACTTGGGTATGGTGCTACAATCTTGGCACACCTGTATTTGGGGAGTTTCTCCCATTTTTCTCTACAGATCCTCTCAAGCTCTGTCAGGTTGGATGGGGTGCGTCGCTGCACAGCTATTTTCAGGTTAGATCGGGTGCAAGTCCGGGCTCTGGCTGGGACATTCAGAGACTTGTCGCGATGCCACTCCTGCGTTGTCTTGGCTGTGTGCTTAGGGTCGTTGTCCTGTTGGAAGGTGAACCTTCGACCCCAGTCTGAAGTCCTGAGCGCTCTGAAGCAGGTTTTCATCGAGGATCTCTCTGTACTTTTATGTTTATCTTTGCCTCAATCCTGACTAGTCTCCCAGTCCCTGCTGCTGAAAAACCTCTCCACAGCATGATGCTGCCACCACCATATGCTCCACCGTAGGGATGGTGCGAGGTTTCCTCCAGACGTGATGCTCTTTGGCATTCTTTGGCAAATCTTGGTTTCATCAGACCAGAGAATCTTGTTTCTCATGGTCTGAGTCTGTAGGTGCCTTTTGGCAAACGCCAAGCTGGCTGTCATGTGCCTTTTACCAAGGAGTGGCTTTGGTCTGGCCACTCGACCATAAAGGCCTGATTGGTGGAGTGTTGCAGTGATGGTTGTCCTTCTGGAAGGTTCTCCCATCTCCAGAGGGGCTCTGTCAGAGTGACCATCGGGTTCTTGGTCACCTCCCTGAAAAAGGCCCTTCTCCCCCGATTGCTCAGTTTGGCTGGGCAGCCAGCTCTAGGAAGAGTCTGTATTCTAGTCAATGTCATCCTATTAAACTATTGCTGTACTGTATATGTACTATTCTATCCTATGTATTCTACAGATTAAAAAAATTATATCCACATACATTCCAAAATGTCTATACATCCCATCACATAGATAGATACAGTTGAAGTCGGAAGTTTACATACACCTTAGCCAAATGCATTTAAACGCTGTTTATCACAATTCCTGACATTTAATACTAGTAAAAATTCAGTTAGGATCACCACTTTATTTTAAGAATGTGATATGTCAGAATAATAGTAGAGAAATGATTTATTTCATCTTTTATTTCTTTCATCACATTCCCAGTGGGTCAGAAGTTTACATGGACTCAATTAGTATTTGGTAGCATTGCCTTTAAATTGTTTAACGTGGGTCAAATGTTTCAGGTAGCCTTCCACAAGCTTCCCACAATAAAATGGGTGAATTTTGGCCCATTCCTCCTGACAGAGCTGGTGTAACTGGGTCAGGTTTGTAGGCCTCCTTGCTCGCACATGCTTTTTCAGTTCGGCCCACAAATGTTCTATGGGATTTGTTGTCAGGGCATTGTGATGGCCACTCCAATACCTTGACTTTGTTGTCCTTAAGCCATTTTGCCACAACTTTGGAAGTATGCTTGGGGTCATTGTCCATTTGAAAGACCCATTTGAAACCAAGCTTTAACTGATGTCTTGAGATGCTGCTTCAATATATCCACATAATTTTCTTGCCTCGTGATGCCATCTATTTTGTGTAGTGGACCAGTCCCTCCTGCAGCAAAGCACCCCCACAACATGATGCTGCCACCCCTGTGCTTCACGGTTGGGATGGTGTTCTTCGGCTTGCAAGCCTCCCCCTTTTCCTCCAAACATAATGATGGTCATTATGGCCATACAGTTCTATTTTTGTTTCATCAGACCATAGGATATTTCTCCAAAAAGTACCATCTTTGTCCCCATGTGCAGTTGCAAACCATAGTCTGGCTTTTTTATTGCGGTTTTGGAGCAGTGGCTGCTTTCTTGCTGAGCGGCCTTTCAGGTTATGTTGCTATAGAACTCGTTTTACTGTGGATATAGATATTTTTGGACCCGTTTCCTCCAGCATCTTCACAAGGTTCTTTGCTGTTGTTCTGGGATTGATTTGCACTTCGCATCAAAGTATGTTCATCTCTAGGAGACAGAACGTGTCTCCTTCCTGAGCCGTATTACGGCTGCGTGGTCCCATGGTGTTTATACTTGCATACTATTGTTTGTACAGATGAACGTGGTACTTTCAGGTGTTTGGAAATTGCTCCCAATGATGATCCAGACTTGTGGAGGTCTACAAATGTTTTTCTGAGGTCTTGGCTGATTTCTTTTGATTTTCCCATGATGTCAACTGAAGAGGCACTGAGTTTGAAGGTAGGCCTTGAAATACATCCACAGTTACACCTCCAATTGACTCAAATGATGTCAATTAGCCTATCAGTAGCTTCTAAAGCCATGACATACTTTTTTTCTGGAATTTTCCAAGCTGATTAAAGGCACAGTCAACTTAGTGTATGTAAACTTCTGACCCACTGGAATTGTGATACAGTGAAATAATCTGTCTAAACAATTGTTGGAAGAATTACTTGTCATGCAAAAAGTAGATGACCTAACTGACTTGCCAAAACTATAGTTTGTTAACAAGACATTTGTGTAGTGGTTGAAAAACGAGTTTTAATCACTCAACCTAAGTGTATGTAAACTTCCGACTTCAACTTTAGACATATCTCAAACTTCTTCCATTTAAGAATGATGGATGCCAATGTTCTTGGGACCTTTAATGCTGCAGAATTTGTTTTTTATTACCCTTCCCCAGATCAGTTTTCTCACACAATTGCGTAACCTATAGAAGTGTTGCGTAATATGGGCTCTCATGACGTGTTTGATTAGATTTTCAAAATACATTTGCATTGATGTCAGAGTGATTAGAGGGACAATAGAGTCTGGAGTACCAGGCAGTTAGCAAGTTCGGTAGGCTACTAATGACCATCAGCAGCATCAGAGTTTGGAGAAGCCTAATTACCGTGACTAAATGTTTGTAACGGGGACTGAATACTTTCCGATAGTAACTATTGGAGGCACTGTACAATCTCACACTACCTTGAACCACTTTCCTTTTATAGCTCTTGCTCTCTCCGTAACTTAGTTATCAGCAAAGTCTGTGCTAGTAGGAAAAGAGAAGTACACATTTTCTCTTTTTATTCTCCCCCTTTCTCTACCTCTGGGTTTCTCCTGCAGGGTTACAGTGAGCAGGCAGCTGATAGTCATTAGCCAGTGTGATCAGCCACAGCCATAATAGCAGAACATAAACACCCCCAACTTTTGGTATGCTTGTTAGACAACACACTCCTGCCTTCTGCACAATAGGAACACCTTTCACACACTCACTCACTCAAAGAGACCTAGCAATAGGAGAATATTACACAAGACACTGAATACTTTCTACTTCTCTAACAGTAATGTGTACTACAGCAAATCACATGCACCCTAACATCACACTACATGGTTGTTTCTTCAAAACTTAGAATTATGGGTTGGAATGCCAGTCACCTCCCTTTAGTCGCACCCAGTTTTGTCTCGTTCATAAAGTCAACTAACCTCCCCACCTCCTGTAGCATGGTGTATTACAGTACCCATAATGCTCTGTATAACATATCCTCTTCACCAGGGCTCTGTAACAGTGAGTGCAACGAGAACGGCTGTGAAGGCCCCGGACCTCACCAGTGCAACAACTGCCTCCACTACTTCCTCAAGTTCAAGAACAACACCAGGTTAGAATGTCAGTGTTCTGGCTGCCTAGTCATAGGCTGTGTTTACACAGGCAGCCCAATTCTGATCTTTTCCCCAGTTATTGGCAGAAGATCTGATTGGTCAAAAGACTGCAGTGTCAGGGACATTGCACTTCTCTTGTCTCACTCGTTTGCTCTGATTGAAGTCTGTGGTGACCCGACCATTGCCACACGGTGAGAACCATTCTTACGAGGCCATGATCCGTAGAGTAAGGCGTACCATAAACAAACTGTTTTCCAAAACAAACGAATGTGTGTGTGAGAGGGGGTGGTTGACCTGTGTGAATGTGTTCAGTGGCGATCTAAGTCCACTGTAATTGCCTATATCTGGTGCACAGTACACTAATAAACAAGAGGGGTGTGCAGGTGCCTCTGTCTTGTGTTGTAAAACCTTATCATTAGCCATCTTAAGAATACAATGTTTTTCCACTACTTTCAACCCCTGAGTGCTTAATGTAGCTGGAGTGGGGTTTGGGAGGGGTGGATGGAAAGGGGGGGTACTGACGCTAATGCTCATAATTATATCCCTATGTTTCTCTTTGATGACCTCGTCTAACTTGTGGGGATGTGAGTGTGGTTGGAGGGGGAGGGTGTCTGACATGGGAGAAGTTTTGGAGCACACTGTTTTACATTTATTAAAAAACTGCGTGAGATCGAAGGGGCAGAGGCGGTTTATGAAGTTATCTAACAGATGTGCTTTAAAAGAAGGCACCTGTTCACCATACAGAAACGCACAAACACTCCCACGCTTATGCAGTCACAAATCTGATACGCACAGAAACATATGCTGTGTATAATTTTGGGCCATGAGCTTTGTTTGCTCCCTTGGGGGGAGAGGGGTTGTTATTCTAGAATCTAGTGGATTTTGGTTTATCACCTTGTTCAAACAGAGTCAGCGGTCAGAGTGCAAAAATGTAGTCTAGCATTCCGTTTCTTTCCTTTAGCCTGTTCCTGTATGCCGATAACATATTTCTCCTCTGTCTCTGTCCCATCCTTCTCCCTCTTTCTCCACGCCGCTGCAGGACGTGCGTGTCGGAGTGCCCATCCGGGTTTTTCCGCGACGACAGGAAACGCTGTAAGAAGTGTTCATCTCTGTGTGAGACTTGTGTTGGTAGCCGTAGTGACCAGTGCTCCACCTGCAGACCGGGCTTCCACCTTAACGAAGGCTCCAACAACTGTGTGGCCAGCTGTGTGGACAGCTTTTATCTGGACCACGGCAAGTCTCACACACACACACAAGGAATATTCTAATATGGGCCTTGACTTGCCTTGAAGGCAATTGGTTGGTTGGTTGATTGATTGTCACTGACTGGCTAGAAAACCAACCAATGATCTGGTGTCCCAGGTATGAAACCTTGAGGCACAGATTTGAACCTACCCTTGCCCTTTCCCTCAAATTCTGCCCCTTCTCCCTTACCCACCGCTGACCCCCCCCAACACTTCCAATGCCTCTTTGGCCCCTATCTGACTAGACGTCTTCTTTTGAGTTACAGATTCCAACATGTGCAGGAGATGCAACGAGAACTGCAAGAAGTGCACCACATCTAATATCTGCACAGAATGCAAACCAGGGATGAGGTAAGCCAATCCCACCAAGCCAAACACTCTCCCTCTGAACCCGTCACCTCCCCCCCACACACTGCTGGTCTGTAGTAGTAGTTGCATCACTAAACGGTCCAGTGACATTTTCATGTCTCTGGAGTTTGATTATCACCGCCACCAAACACTTAGAAGTGTTTCAAAACGAACGCCTGCAAGACCACAGACGGTCACATTTGTTCACCATTCACAGGAGAGGGAGGACAAAAACCAAAATCCTTTCTGGGAAACAGAGCTAATATAACCCAGGCCAGTTGTTTTCAGCTCCGGTCACCACGGAAACCTGTTCTCGCAGGAACTTCTCCGAATGAGGTTTAGAATAGAGGTCTTCTCTGATCCTAAAATTGAGATCCAAACCTAAGTGAAATTCCCAGCAATAAACCAACAGGACCCAGAAAGAAAAAAAATAGGTGTGTGTGTGTGTGTGCTTAATGTAGCTAAATACACTGCTCAAAAAAATTTAAGGGAACACTAAAATAACACATCCTAGATCTGAATGAATGAAATATTCGTATTAAATACTTTTTTCTTTACATAGTTGAATGTGCTGACAACAAAATCACACAAATGATCAATGGAAATTAAATGTATCAACCCATGGAGGTCTGGATTTGGAGACACTCTACAGGCTGATCCAACTTTGATGTAATGTCCTTAAAACAAGTCAAAATGAGGCTCAGTAGTGTGTGTGGCCTCCACGTGCCTGTATGACCTCCCTACAACGCCTGGGCATGCTCCTGATTAGGTGGCGGATGGTCTCCTGGGGGATCTCCTCCCAGACCTGGACTAAAGCATACGCCAACTCCTGGACAGTCTGTGGTGCAACGTGGAGTTGGTGGATGGAGCGAGACATGATGTCCCAGATGTGCTCAATTGGATTCAGGTCTGGGGAACGGGCGGGCCAGTCCATAGCATCAATGCCTTCCTCTTGCAGGAACTGCTGACACACTCCAGCCACATGAGGTCTAGCATTGTCTTGCATTAGGAGGAACCCAGGGCCAACCGCACCAGCATATGGTCTCACAAGGGGTCTGAGGATCTCCTCTCGGTACCTAATGGCAGTCAGGCTACCTCTGGCGAGCACATGGAGGGCTGTGCGGCCCCCCCAAAGAAATGCCACCCCACACCATGACTGACCCACCGCCAAACCGGTCATGCTGGAGGATGTTGCAGGCAGCATAACGTTCTCCACGGCGTCTCCAGACTCTGTCACGTCTGTCACATGTGCTCAGTGTGAACCTGCTTTCAACTGTGAAGAGCACAGCTCCAGTGGCGAATTTACCAATCTTGGTGTTCTCTGGCAAATGCCAAACGTCCTGCACGGTGTTGGGCTGTAAGCACAACCCCCACCTGTGGACGTCGGGCCCTCATACCACCCTCATGGAGTCTGTTTCTGACCGTTTGAGCAGACACATGCACATTTGTGGCCTGCTGGAGGTCATTTTGCAGGGCTCTGGCAGTGCTCCTCCTTGCACAAAGGCGGAGGTAGCGGTGCTGCTGCTGGGTTGTTGCCCTCCTACGGCCTCCTCCACGTCTCCTGATGTACTGGCCTGTCTCCTGGTAGCGCCTCCATGCTCTGGACACTACGCTGACAGACACAGCAAACCTTCTTGCCACATCTCGCATTTATGTGCCATCCTGGATGAGCTGCACTACCTGAGCCACTTGTGTGGGTTGTAGACTCCGTCTCATGCTACCACTAGAGTGTTACATATGTGAAAAGTCAAGGAGTCTGAATACTTTCCAAATGCACTGTAAATTCAGTTCCGAGGTGGACTAGATCCGACCCAGAATATGTCAGAGATGAGTGCGAATCGGATCCGAAAGATTAAAATTGCAGCTTTATTGCTGTGCAATTGTTTTGACTTGTCTGGCAAGCAGGGAATGTTAATGTTTCACATGCATTTTCTGATGTTGGCCTATCTAAAATAGAGTTGATCTACACTACAGCTTAATATTTTCATAAATGCATCCCTAATTTTAAAATGTTGACACCAAAAAGGTGTGTGGCAAACACGTTTTCGTTCTCCCACAGATTTGTGCACATTCATTTTGAGTTGTTTTCCCTTTGTTAATCGTTATTTTGATATATACTGAACAAAAATATAAACGCAACATGTTGCAGTTCATATAAGGAAATCTGTCAATTGAAATAAGTTCATTAGGCCCTGATCTATGGATTTCACATGACTGGACTGGGCTTGTCCCCAGCACAAGGTGCACCTGTGTGATATGTCACACCTGTCCGGTGGATGGACACAATTCTCACTAACATGGATGTAAAACAAATTTGTGCACAAAATTTGAGAGAAGCTTTTTGTGTGTATGGAACATTTCTGTGATCTTTTTATTTCAGCTCATGAAACATGGGACCAGCACTTTACATGTTGCGTTTATATTTTTTGTTCAGTGTATTTTGCTTGAGCACGCATGGAAGTACCTGGCCTGTGCACAAGTGTAGGCCTATTAAAGTTCCCATTTGTGGATGTCTAATGAGAGTATTTCTGATTGTATTAACTCACCACCACTTATGAGCTGTGGAGCATCTCAAAATAAAACAAATTGGCACCACGGAGTATTTTACATCCATTTGCGAGTATTTCTTATTGCATTTGAATAATCTTTCCAACACTCTCCTTCTCGATATGCTTAAGTAACCTCTTTGCCTCGGTGTGACATAGCAACATGTTGCTGATCCCATATCCCCAGTGGAAACATCATAAAATAGGCTGTCTGTTCCGAGCTCATTGGCACGGGAATCCACGAGTGCCCAGTTGAAACAATGTTGCAAGTTCGCTATAACAAGAGAAGAAGCCAGCGAAGGTGAGAGGCAGACAGGTGGAGGAGAGATTAATGCTTTAGACTGAACAAACTGCCATGTGTAGCACCTGATTTATAGAGGTGATTTTTTGTTTGTATTTTCATCAGGATATTTTCTTATAATTTCGGCTCTGGTCGGTATTTCAGATATTTTCACACCGATTCGAGGTCAGTGTCCACCGAGCGTGAGCCGACATGGGATCCAAGGGTCAATTACAGAATTTTGGATCCGACCTGTTCGGATACCGGGTTGGATCTCTGGTTAGGATATATCCGTGAAGACCTAGTTTAGAACCTTTAGTGCTGTTCTTAAACATATATATTTTTTCACACCTCTCCTCTGGGATCCCCAGCCGTTCCAAGTATTTGAACTATTCCACAGCTAGCACACCTGATTCGACTCACTAAACATCAAGCCCAAACATCAAGCCCTTGAATTGGTGAATCAAGGTGAGCTAGTTCAGGGTTACAAAAAAATTGGGAAATGTCTGGGGAGAACATCTGAGGAGAGGTTTGAAAACCACTGGACAGTTTATGATTTTAATTTGATGTATGAAAAAAGGGACCGGTTGCTAGTGACGTGTGTTGTGTACTAACGTGTGCCTTTTGTAATTCAGTGTATTGCTCTCCAGTCTTCAGGGGAATAAATGTCAAATGACCTGTGACCCTGGGACCTACTATAATGGCCACAGGAGGACCTGCGAGCTGTGCCACCGAGCGTGTGCCACCTGTGCAGGTAAAGCTCCCTTCATAAAGTAAAGATGGTCCCTCCCAGTCAGTTGTCCAAAGTAAAAATCGACATTTTGCCCAAAGTGAAGTTTGTGCACTGCTCACAGTCTCCCCCTGTCTGCAGGCACGGGGATGGAGGCGTGTAACAAGTGTGCAGAGGGCTACTTCTTGGAGGAGTGGCGCTGTGTGTCCACTTGCAGCGTGGGATACTACATGTATGAGCAGACCTCGGACAAGGGCGACATCAACAAGTCCTGCAGAAAGTGAGTCTGCTTGACGCATACAAACTCCACACCTTACACTTCCTCTCTTCTACACCTCCTCCCTACAACCTGGCATGTTTATCCTGTCAAACTGCCTCAAACCGTACTATAATCTTCAAAAGGGTTTCAACATCAGTCATATACCTAAGCTCCCTTAAACCTGCCTTTGTCCTCCTTTTTAATCTAACACTTCTCGCTATGTGGTCTGGAAGATATCTGTGCGTTAGCCCTCCTGTTTGATGTACCAAAATCATAAAGTTGGATAAAGGGACAAACGCTCTTTGTGGAAAGTCCTCCCTCTATCCAACTATGACCTAAACTATAGCTTTATCCCCCCCACCCCACCCCAGGTGTGACCACAGCTGCTATGCCTGCACAGGGCCCGGTGAGACAAACTGCAGCACCTGTGTGAATGGCTATAACCTGGAGGCAGGAGTGTGTGTGGTCAGCACCATCTGCAAAGATGGTGAGTACTAGAAACCCTCTTATATGTATTATAGATTCTTTAAGGACCTCATTCTAGAAGTGTCTGCTCAGTCACTGCACAGGTAACAGCGGTTTTGAACTTTCTCAGTGCTCTTTCTCTTTTTGTCATGATCTTTGCTCATGCATTCACCCTTAACTAATCTATACCAATCTCTCTTTACATCTTGTCTAAATTACGCATGTTTAAAATTGGGCAACTTCTGTCTGATTCTGCAATGCCTTCCCCATATCTCACACTAGATGGAAGGTTGGTCTTGTGGCCAAATACTGTAACCTAGGATAGAAAATATCCATGCTCTTGTTGGTATTCCATTGATATGGCTAACCTTTTCAGTCCTATCCTATAGGACCCATTTGTCTGTGAGATATGATGAAGGTTTTTGATGATCTGATTTGTCTTCAAATTG
This sequence comes from Oncorhynchus kisutch, assembly GCF_002021735.2. NCBI lineage: Eukaryota > Metazoa > Chordata > Actinopteri > Salmoniformes > Salmonidae > Oncorhynchus > Oncorhynchus kisutch. Next base: position 18,802,285 of record NC_034176.2, on the reverse strand, counting down.
TCATCCCAGTCTGTCCATGACCAATGGCTTTTTATTGACTACAAAACAAATTAATGACTTCTGCTTGTAGAAAACGGACTCTTAGTTTGAGTGCACAGTAAGTTTAAAAAAAACATATTTCAAATTGAGGTTATGACAGACTGGCGATCCACTTTTTCTGTGCAAAGTCCTCTCTGATGAAAAATGACAATGTTTTGAAATTGACCCTCTTTGAAATTGATTGACGTTTTTTCTCTTTTTCCCCAAATTTCTGTTTTACTTTCCGACATGGATCCAATCATTCCTGCTGGACTACAATCTTTCCCCTCCGATGAACATCACACCTCTGATGGATCAAAACCTAAACTCTTTCTGTCACCTGACCCCTCCTGACCAATCCACTTGGCTTTGTCTGCCTGTCCTGACCAATCCCATGGCTATGCCTGTTGTGTTTCTCCCCCCCCCCCCCCCCCCACTTATCTCTTCTTCCTGGTATGTGGAAAGCAAATGAAGAATCTTGGGCAGAAGGCAGTTTCTGTGTGCTTGTAAAAAAGAACAATCTGTGCCAGAGAAAAGTTCTGCAGCAACTGTGCTGCAGAACATGCTCGCTAAAAGGGTGACGGGAGGTCACGCAGGGAGCCGGGGGGGGGGCACCCCTCTACCCAAGCCCACTCACTCAGTCACATAATTTATAAGAAAATCTGGGCCTCTTAAGGGACTGCGTCAGAGGTGTGAGGACAGAACTACAACAAACCTACCTTTTTTCTGTACTGGGACATGTGGTCAGGGCGACAGTAGCAACTGGGACTTACTAAAAAAACAAAAACAAATAATGTGTCGGTATTTTGTGACCAAAGCATCGATGCCAAAATAATTGTACCATTTTCCAGTATAGGATGTGTAGCTTGCAGGAGGGACCTGCCAATCTGTGTTTACTTCAGTTTTTTGCTCCTCCTCAAGAGTAACGATGCGAAGGTGAAAGCTGATGAACGTACCAACCCCCGGCTGTGTTGTTTGTAAATAAATGTTCACTCAATAATGTGAAAACTGTCTGGGTTGCGTTTGCTATCTGCCAAGTGAGGATGCACACACACACACACACAGCAGGATTGTGCAAACACTTGAATTGATAGGTGGGAAAATCATGTCCCCATTCTAAATGCCGCAGGGAATCCATTGTGTGCCACAGGGAATCCTGACTGCTAAACTGTCATCTATTTTTCAGGATGTGTGTGTGAGAGAGAAAGTATTACAGGTGCCCTTGACTCACTCATCATTCCACAGGCACTAAGATCAGATCTGTTTATCAAAGACCACATTAGATAAATCAGGGTCGTATCTTTTAGGCACAAAACAACATAAGAAAACTGGCAGACAGGGATGACGACCTAGTCTCGCCCAATATGAAAAAAGCATTTTGAAATAAAAATAAGTGTAAGTTTTCGTTGCGTGCCCTAATGAACAAGGCTCCTCTTACTGCTACCTGAGACCATGGGGCCATTGCACTGACAAACAGCACTAGCAGGGCTTTATTCCACAACGTTGCACGGTTATGTCATTGCATTCGAGCAGAGGTGGTACTGTATCTTCTTGATCATCAAACAATTTTGATATGGTTGACGTTTTTTGGTGAACTTCATTTAAATGTTATTCTATCCTTGCTAGCTGCCACACATTCAAGACATGTCCATGACACTATAGCATTTCATTAAGATTTGTGTTCATTTGGCTCCTCAATGGAAGAAAAGACTGTTACTTATTAATGTATTAAAACATTTTTCTGTTGCTTGCCCTGGTGAACACAACCCAGGTTGTAAGCACATCAGAGAGACTGAGAATCCAAGACAATGGTTGGTGCTGCAAAATTGGACCACAGTCTGTCTCTCTCTGTAACACGCAGGCCATGGGAGTCAACTTTTGTAATGGTTGAATACCCTGTTCATGAAACCCATTATAGAATGAGTACTGAGGTGAATACGACACTGTATTCCAATAAAGAATGTGTCAAATTTAATTCTCAATGTGGGTTTATACCTTTTTTGAACAATTGCAGTATTACTGTAGTCGTGTTGTACTGTTGATTGTGGTTTAATTGAAATAAAGATTGATCCTTTTGGTTAACATAAACTTATTCTTGGTCATTGTTGAAGATGACTTAGATTTGATTAGTGTCAGTAGTATGTTGATTTATATCATGTCTTGTCAGACCCCCCCCCCCCCCACACACACACGTTTCTATTGTAAACCAGTGTCGATGTTATACATATCAATGTTATTACTAATTAAAATGGTTAATCTGTTCATCTTTTAGTTTTTTTCATGCTAAGCTCTGTTGGTCATTGTGAACATCCTCATTGTCCCACACTGTTTATTTGGGTTGTGTTCATTAGGCAGGACATGGAAAAATAACAGATTGAAACAGGGAGAGACGTCCTGGACTTTTTCAATAAGAAATTCTCATATTTTTTTTCTGTTGCAAAAAGCTATGAAATGTTTTCTGTTGCGAGCCCTAATGAACCTCCCAGTCTATTCCTCACCCAACATTGTTCCTGCAATAATTTACAGAATGTATATAATAATAGTATTTGGTCATTTAGCAGATGTTTTTATCCAAAGGGACATACAGTTTGTAGTCTCACATGTAGTAATTCAAAGAATTCAATCCTTTTTGTTTCAATATGAACCCTTTTCTTTTACAGGTTAATATGTTTAAGCCTGGTCCCAGATCTGTGATCTGTGTCACATGTAGCGTGTATGCACGCGCACAACAGGAGGTCTGTGGCATCTTAATTGGGGAGGATGAACTCGTGGTAATATCTGGAGTGGAATTAGTGGAATGGTATCAAATATATTAAACACGTGGTTTCCATCTGATGCCATTCCATTTACTCCATGACAGCCATTATGCGCGGTCCTCCCCTCAGCAGCCTCCACTGATGTGTGCACGCGTACAGTCAAAGTGTGATATTAGCAAGTGAAGGTTGGGAGAGAGAAGGGAGCAGATTTTAAGAATGGTACCAGATGGTATCCCCATTCACCACCACTGCTACCTGCATTAAGATTGCCAGTTTCTTCCACCACATCTACTAAGCATTTTGCTGTTATTATTACTGATTATTAGATTTGGTGATTGTAAGAAAAGCAGTACTACTGGTCTTAATGAATGTAGTTCTACTGGTCTTAATGAATGCAGTACTACTGGTCTTAATGAATGCAGTACTACTGGTCTTAATGAATGCAGTACTACTGGTCTTAATGAATGCAGTAATGTACAGTATACTTGTAGTGATTATGCATAGTGAACAAATACCATTGTAGCCCCAGTCAATATCCAGCAAGTCTGGGTCTTGTTCAGTAGGGCACACAAGCAAAACGTTATTGCGACAGATATCATTTTGTAAATAAAAATCTGTTTCTTATTGGACAAATTCAAGTAGTACTTGCTCGTTTTCAAGACATTTTCTTTATACTGGACTCGACCCTGTGTACAAACAGTTTGTTTTCTTTCAAAACACTTTGATATTTGAATGGGCCTGGTTGACATGCCAGATGGGCAGGGTTGGTTCTGTTGCGCAAGGCAAGCTCAATCAAGCACCACTGTGATATTTGAAAGAAAATGGATACTATTTGAACCCAGGGTAATGTTAATTAGGCACCAAATGGAAGAAAATGTACTGAAACAGGGAGAGAATACCTGACCACCAGAAACGCTCATTTTGTTTTCTATTGCAAAACGTTTTGCTAAGGCATGCACTAATGCAGTATTTCCCAACTCCTGTCCTCGATGACCCCCAACCATACACATTTTTATTGTAGCCTCAGACAAGCACACCTGATTCAACTTGTCAACTGATCATCAAGCCCTCAAGCTGAATCAGGTACATATCGTCAGGGGCTACAACAGACAAATGTATACCGTTGGGAAACACTGCACTAATGAATACCAACCAGGTCTGGTATCCAGGGTCCATATCAGGCAGGGTAAAATGCTTTTCCTGCTGTCAGTTTGCCCTCAAGGTCAGCCAACTCCATCACTGCAACAACTCCGGCTCTCTCCAAGTGACACATTCTTTCCTCACTCTATTCTTTGAGCTGTTCTATTCAGAAGTCGTTTGTCTTTTGTCGAGTTTAGTTTCTCTCCCTGCGTTCTGTGTTTTGGGGAGAGGGGGGCTATTTGAATGGCTGCAGCCCAGGCTCGTCTGAATGGGAGCATCTGCCCGTTGTGTTGATAGCACAAAGAGATGCTTTTGTTTTGCCCGCGAAAACAATTTGGCTTTTCACAGAAAGCCAGAGCCCACAGTCAGCGACCTCGCACTGCTACCCTCGGAGGGCTGTGACACCCCCACCCTCTGTCAGTCATGTCCTAGTACATGTAGGTGGGGTGGGGGGTGTTGATAGAAATTATGGTGGGGGAGGGGGTAGGTAATGTTAATTCCTCAAATCTCTTTCAATACTGAAAAAAAACTCACCAGCAGAATCGTTAAGAGTTTTAAAATAAATCTGCATGAGAAGTAGTAGTAATAGTAGTGTTGACCTCACCTGACCAAAAGAATGGTATCATTTGATATGTTGTCCTGGTGCCTATGTTGAAGGTGGCTTCAACTATGGTGGATGCATAACCAGGCCAGCGCAGTGCGGCTCGGCTCTGCTCAGCTCAGTATTATGAAAAGGAAATTTGTCAGGCCACTGATGTGGAGTATGTGTCAGTTGTGTGAGACCTGAGTCCTAGTAGGGTTGTGTAAGTATATTCTCCCTCTGTTTTCAGGTGAGTACCTGAGCAGGCATGGGAAATGCCACCTGTGTTATGCCACCTGCTATAAGTGCGTAGGTCCTGAGAAGGAGGACTGCATAAGCTGCCCATCCAGTAGGTAAGACAGACATACAAGTGTATTAGAATGGGTTGTATTCAATAGTGCACATCGTCACAAAATGGCAACTAAAACAGAAAAAGGGTCTTGTGTTGGACATGTTTAGACAGTCCCTCTCCGTTTCAGTTTTCTTCTGTTAGGTGCCTTGTGAATACGACCCTGGAGCACCGTTTGATCCACTGAATGTCAGTGAGATGATATTTATCATCACAATGTTCTTTGATTAAACTTTGCTTCGGAAGTTCAGCCATGACTAATCTCTCGTGGACAGGTTCGCATGTAAATGGGAAGTGACAATTTTCGCAATTATTTTACTTCTGGGTAACCGAGATGAAGCCAAAACTAAATGAAATAAACATATTAATGAATGATGATCATGCCTTGTAGATACAAAATACTTTCCATGTCAATATTATTGAAATTCTATTCAAGGTAACCATTTACGTTAACTGTGTATATTATTTGAATCCAAAAATGTGATTTTATTCGTCAACATGCTTCATAAACAACAGGTGTGGACTAATAGTGAAATTCTTAGTTACGGACTTCCCAGCAATCCAGAGAGAAAGAAAATGGATAAATAATAGAAAAGTAAAACACGTAATAATAGATACACAATGAGTAACGATATTCTATTTTGCAGCGTATATCACAATCTATAACCTCATCATAAACATTATAGAGTGTTATTACAACCAGAATTATTCAAGCTTATTATGAATGAATGAAGAGATCAGATCACAGCTGTTAGAAAACATTAATTGGATGTATAACCTTTGCTGACTTTATGCCATTGCCTTATCAAGTCCAACTAACTCTTCCACTCTGGTTCTCCTTCAATCAAAACACTCCAAGTATTTATGGAACACCTTCATACTATGTATTACAATGAATACATTCATTAACCCTTTATAATGCTCTACGTAGCAGTAATGCCCTGTTTGCAGTGTTCTCATAGATAATGTGTGTATATTGTCTATAGTGTACATTAATTATACATTAAATGTTAATTCTTAACATGTATTATGTTATACTGATGTAATAAAGTCATGAAAACCAGTGCATAAGCGATGTGTGTTCTCAACCATAACCCCCCAGGTATTTTGAAGATGGGCAGTGTGTAATCCGGTGCCAGGGGGGGCGCTATGCCATGGAGAGGCAGTGCCACCTGTGCCACCACACCTGCCAGGAGTGTGATGATGGAGGACCTGACAACTGCACAAGCTGTGACAAAGGTACAATCATCAGTTCTTAGTCATGATACAGCACCCACAACATCAATGGAGAACATGATATCAATGGTAATAGCTCTGTTTTTACAGTGTGTGACAGAAAGTATTTTCTCTGTCAACACTGTAATACTGACTCTAGCCACACAAAGGGCTGACTGAAAGACACACATGCCAGACTGCATAGAGAGCAGATGAACACCAGATTTCTATGCAGCTGGCACCCTATCAATACGTGCACACAGACACATTCAATTAGTTAGAAATGTGCTTCCGTTTAAAACCAGTCTGTCTGGAATTTGAGGAGACAAAACAATAACTCCATGGCCCAGTGTCTATTTCATGTGCTTTCCAAAGATGTTCTCTTATATTCATAGTACCTCAGAACAGGGGTTCCCAAACTTTTTCACTCTTGGAGGAGGGGGGCTTCCGGCATTGGGGAACATCCTGAGCCCCCACCGCGCACGCGCCACAACTGTTTATACAGGCACAAGCACTGTTCATGACACAAACTGTTTACACCCCTCTTGTTGGTGGAGAGAATTTAGCAGATTATAGTTTATTTTCTGCAATTCAACACCTGTTGTCATTGGGTGCAGAGAAAATGTTCCGGTTTTAAAGGAGATTTTCTTGCACTTCTATACATTTTGCCACGTCTAATGTGTATTCATGTGATATTTGAGTGACAAAACAATTACAGCAATATCTATGGGCTAAAAAAACAAAGAAATGGGCTATAACAAAATGTTAGCTGGCATGGGCTAGTTGATCTGGACATTTCAAGTTATAAATAGCTTTCCAATGTATGCAATGACTAACATGACAAGAGGAACTGATGATGCACTACCCAATTTCAAAATTGCACCTTGTGAATTCTACTATTACAACTTTCAAGAGTAAGTCTAAAGCCGGACCCCTGTGCCCCCATGTTGACCCCTCGCGCGCCCCACAGTTTGGGAACCACTGCCTCAGAATACTGACATGATCTCACGCCTGATGGAGTAATGAATGTTTTAAATGAGATATCACATAATTGACAAATATAGGCTAGAGTTTGATATGATTGCTCTCCGAGAAACAAGTAAAGGTGTCGTTAGACTAGTGTAGAGATGTAAAGAAAGGAAGGGGAGAAAGGAATAGGGGGGGAATGCATAAAGGAAGTGGGATAAATCTTAGAGAAATGCTGAAGTAATTGAGAAAGATCCTTACTTTTCGACCTACTGCTGATTGGAATATATTAAGATCACTGTATTGGTCAATTGCACACAAGGTCCAACCAAAATTTGACTGCCGCTTTTAACCCTACATGTCCCGAGACCCCAGCAAAAATGAATTGATATGAATGCTGTAAGTACAGAAATAGTTTTCTCACTGGGAAATATATATCTAACTAGTCAGTGACAACTGTGTGGAGTTTGTAAAAGCAACTATGAGAGTTTTTAAATTATTTTTTTATTTGAAGTGTTATATATACAGGACCAGTCAAAAGTTTGGACACACCTACTCAACCCTTGAATAAGTAGGTGTTTCCAAACTTTTGACTGGTACTGTATATATTTTTTTACCCTCTTTTCCTCCCCAATTTTGATCTTGTCTCATCGCTGAAACTCCCCAACAGGCTCGAGTCATGTGTCCTACGAAACATGACCCGCTAAACCGTGCTTCTTAACAACCGCCCACTTAACACGGAAGCCAGCCGCACCAATGTGCCGGAGGAAACACACTGCAGGCGCCCTGCCCGCCACAAGGAGTCGCTAGAGTGTGAGGAGCTAAGTGAAGTCCCCCGACCAAACCCTCCCTTAACCCGACGACGCTGGGCCAATTGTGTGCCGCCCCATGGGACTCCCGATCAAGGCTGGTTGTGATTCAGCCCGGGATCGAACCCGGGTCTGTAGTGACGCCTCTAGCACTGCGATGCAGTGCCTTAAACTGCTGTTCCACTCGGGAGGCCTATGTGAGTTTATTACAGTGTTACATACACTATGTCCAGGGATGTACTATGATCTTCTATGTCGAAGAACCCCTTACATTATAATGACTGTTGTGTAGATTGTGAGTGTCATAGAGCAAAACATGTCACATGAGCGTCTTCGTGAGAGTCTCAGCTTTAATAGATTGCTTTTAATAGTTTGTTACTCGAACCATTAGGACTCTAGAGATATTTTTGTTAAAAGACCGGGCCCGGGCTCCTTCAGGATTCGCCCTTGTTTCACAAACACCGCTCTAGTTCAGCCCCCGTCCATGATACACAGACTAATGGTTGGTTTCTATGGATGCAGAATATATAGACAAATTCAATGGTGCAACCCAGGAGTCTGTAGCTCACAATGTTTAAAAGGGAAGTCCAAAACGCGCTGTCGTTACAAAAGACACATACATACAGTATAGAGGTTTTAGAGAGTTGCAGGGGGCTGCCACACTAGGCGCCCAGGGAGCTGTTTTAGGATGTACTGCTATGAAGCTGTGTATTTCCTGTCTGAATCGTTTGAAGATAAAGGAAATTACAAAGTTCAATGCAGCAACATTACGATCTTAGTAGGTCTTTGTCTGTTTCATCCATTGACTCACTGTCTGTGTGTTTGTACTGATGTTTTTGCCAATGAAACTGACTGTGTCTGTCTCTCTGCCTGGCCAAGACAAGTTCCAGACGGACAGGTACCACTATAGAGGGGAGTGTCGTGACGTGTGTCCAGAGGGCTTCTTCCATTCCTGGCGGAAGCGGTGTGAGGTGTGCTCCGTCAACTGCACTGTGTGCACCGACGTCGACCGCTGCCTCCACTGCAGCCCCTCCCACTACCTCCGAGACGGACTGTGTGTCCCGCTGGAGTGTGGCGAAGGTGACCCCACCAAGTACACACAACTTGTTCTCTCCCCCCCCCCCCCCCCCCCCATTTCATCTCCTTTTGTCCTCTGTGCTCTACCACATTACCGTTTAAAAAAAAAAAAAAATTAAGATTGAGTCTGAGACAGAGAATGTTTGAGAGGGAGACATGGTTGAAAACTGCTAAAACGAGAGAGAGAGGAGGATGAAAATAAAGTTTTATCATATGTGTCAGACATGTCCAAACTGATCCCCTGCACGGCCCTGCAGCCTGCCACAGCTCACGCCTCAGAACACTTTGCATTTAACACCTTCCCCTCTCAGTGCTGCTGTAAAACCGCCACACCCCAATCTCACCTCTGTCTCCCATCCAGCGATGGTAATAGATAGCATTGGTATGAATGTAACTATGCGTCTGATAGTCCAATGAGTGTGTATGACTCCAATATCCACACTAGCAAAGTTTAAAGCAATGTATTGAATGGCTGCTGTGGTGCCAGCGTTGATAGATCCATTAGTCTTTAATGTGTGTGATGTATGTATGATGTACCTATCCTACAGGTGAGGTGGAGGACCCAGAGTATGAGGATTGTCTGCCCTGTGAGGAGGGCTGTAAGAAATGTCTGCAGAGTAAGTATACACTTGTCACGAAAGTCCAAGACAATCTACTTTCGACCCCCACTACAGACTCCACTAGACTGCCTCAGATCCCCCCCAAGTCCTTAGACTAATACTTACAAGTTTTACATTAATACTGATCATCTTAGATCCTTTCAGACTGCCAAAACCTTCTTATGGGAACCTGCTCATGTTAATTTCCTGTACCCTAACTGAACACCAGGTATGCATCATCAGCATTATTCTGTTTTATTCAGTCAAATCTTAACAGGCCCACGCAAGATGTTATTAATCGTGGGCGGAATGTCTTTCCTCACCACCCCCACTTCTGGTAATTATAATCCTCAGAATTAAAAGACAAGAGGCAGACTTTGAGATTATTGTTCCGGGAACGCGATGCCATCGGCTAAAATGTCGGAGATTAAGTGAGCAATCAGTGTGGCGCTAAAAACCAAGTGCATGTAGACCCCTTCAAGACCCCTTACAGCCTGACCAAGCATGATAAGACCCCTTACAGCCTGACCAAGCATGATAAGACCCCTTACAGCCTGACCAAGCATGATAAGACCCCTTACAGCCTGACCAAGCATGATAAGACCCCTTACAGCCTGACCAAGCATGATAAGACCCCTTACAGCCTGACCAAGCATGATAAGACCCCTTACAGCCTGACCAAGCATGATAAGACCCCTTACAGCCTGACCAAGCATGATAAGACCCCTTACAGCCTGACCAAGCATGATAAGACCCCTTACAGCCTGACCAAGCATGATAAGACCCCTTACAGCCTGACCAAGCATGATAAGACCCCTTACAGCCTGACAGAGCATGATAAGATCCCTTACAGCCTGACAGAGCATGATAAGACCCCTTACAGCCTGACCAAGCATGATAAGATCCCTTACAGCCTGACAGAGCATGATAAGATCCCTTACAGCCTGACAGAGCATGATAAGACCCCTTACAGCCTGACAGAGCATGATAAGACCCCTTACAGCCTGACAGAGCATGATAAGACCCCTTACAGCCTGACAGAGCATGATAAGATCCCTTACAGCCTGACAGAGCATGATAAGATCCCTTACAGCCTGCCTGAGCATGATAAGATCCCTTACAGCCTGACAGAGCATGATAAGATCCCTTACAGCCTGACAGAGCATGATAAGATCCCTTACAGCCTGACTGAGCATGATAAGAGATAGCAGTAGCAGCAGCCCCCCCCTCCAAACTGTACGGATGCTGAGAGTAGGAGGGGGAGTGAAAGATCACCTCTCTCTCTCTCTGTACTTAAATCTCCACACAATTTCTCTCCCCGATGTCTGTCACTAACTCCTTCCCTCAGGCCACAGTTGTCTTCATGACTTAAAAAACACTCCATACACCTCGTAGAGCAGAGCGCACAGTACTGTAGTCTATTTCTGTATTCTATTCCCAGCCCGCTCTGTAAGGGGCGATAGCACCTGAAACGGGAGTCACATAATGAAGTCTTTTGGGTCTCTTGTAAACTTCATCTCCCTTGTTCCCCAGAGGGATCGACTAACCAACCCCACAGAGACTTTGATTATGTAGCTTGTGTTTGTGTTACTTTTACTGAATGTGCCATATCACGTGTGTGTGTGTGTGGATGTGTGTCTGTGTGTATGCGTGTGTAATGTTTTGAAAAGCTGTGGAAGTTTTCATCTTGGCATGCTCCATGAATATTTATATGAGGTGTTTTTTCCCCTGATGTGAAATAGACAGGGCCTGAAGGCCTGATTTCCGGCTCTTTGCTCTCCTGTCGTTCTCTCTCTGTCTCTCCCCTCCGCTCTTTCTCTTAGTAATTGTTCTCGCAGGTAGAGGCTTGTGGGTGCTGGGAGGCCTGGGCTGGGCTGGGCTAGCCTAGCCGTGTAGCTGCGTGGTGCTGCGCTGGGGGAAGAGTCTCCCAGGAATGCCCCACGGGGCACAGCTGAAGAATGAGCTTTTGTTGCTCCTGTCTTTCCCCCTGGGATGTTTTGGCTGCTGAGAGCTGAGGGGATGACAGGGATAGGCGTTTCCTGGACAACTCTGATGGTTGGGAGGGGAATTAGGTTGGATGGTTTTGGTTAGTGGTTGTCATTAACAGTCTTGATTAGGGTCAGTAAATATGACTGTATGCCCTGTTCTTACATGTCCCCATCTAGTCACACTCCTTTAAATTGCAACAGTCCTGAGACAGATGAACTCATAAAGGGGTCTCTGCTTTTATTGTGAAATCTGTGGGCTGAGCTGGTTGTGATTAGTTTGACCTTGGTGAACTCCGCATATGAAATGTGGAAAGAATAGTTTGGATTGGATTAGGCTGCATTGATATGTTCAAGTGGATCCCATTCATCCCCACAGTGGGCAGATAGGTGTAGGAGTGGCGACAGCCTGGTCTGATGCTAGGCTGCCATCTGCTGGCATGAAAAGGGAACCTTTCAAATGATAGCTGTTGGTTATGTCTTAATCGTGTGGAGTGGCTTCCTCTCTTTGTCTTCTTGCCTTCACATTCACTGATGTGAAAAACTGGACAGGTGAGAGCAAATTCACAGGAAGTTTCTTATCCACCATATTGCCTTTACCTGGCCTAATGTTTTCGGCTCAGTGCAGATTATGAAGAGAAGACTGATAGTGGAATCCACCACATTATTGAGATGCACCCAGTACCTGCCAGGGTGAGGAATGAGATGGACAGTGAAACTGACTTTTGGATGAATGATTGACACCAATCTTTTCCTCCATACAGAAAACCCCAAACAATGTGTCACCTGTGCAAAGGAGTACTATCAGTAAGTTAATTTCTTACAGTTCCACTGCAGCCTGTAGAGATATTGTGCTGTGGCTCACCTCTCTGTCTTTGTGGAGGTTCGGGCCTGATTGCCACACGAGCTGCCCAGACAGGACCTACAGTGTTATTGATACCATGACATGTGCCAAGTGTGAAGACAGCCACTGTGCCAACTGTGATCGGTCCCAGTGCTACTGGTGTGAGGAGGGCTTCTATGTTTCAGGTAGGACCTTTCATTCAGTTGATATTTCAACTCTGGGTTGTGCCACTGAGTCAGTTGGTAAAACACACACTTTATGTCGTTGATTATTAAACGAGTGTGTGTGTCTCCAGACGGAGAGTGTGTGGAGCAGTGTAAGGATGGTTTCTTTGTCGACGAGGAGAGTCAGGAATGCGAACCATGTCATCGTATGTGTCAGACGTGCGGCGGGCCCAACTATGACGACTGTGACTCATGTGAGGATGACTTCACTCTGAAGGACGGAGAGTGTGTGGACAACCACTCCGCTTCCTGCCCTGACAAACATTTCCTCAACAGTAAGGCCTCATCTGACCTTCATACTTACATATAAGTTCAGGGGTGTGCAACTGGTGGGCCAAATCTGGTCCCTGCCAAGGTTGTCCAGTGCAATATAGTCTCACTATTTGAATAAATATTTGCTCAGGTCAGGGGGAATGTGAGCAGTGCCACTCCAGCTGTAAGACATGCGCAGGCTCTGGGAGGGAACAGTGTAACACCTGTGACACAGGTAAGAGTTGAGTGCATGGTATTTAGTATCTGAGTGCTGTGTTCTCCTCTATCCTCGGCCTGGGGTAGTTGCCAGAGTTTGTTGTGTAATTGATCTGCTTTCACCTGTTTTAGTCATTCTTAAGTCATCTTTACTGTGGTTTTATGGTGTGCTTCCATTGTGAAGGTGAAGCGTGACACTTTCCATTTAGAAAATACTAGACTTTATTGAAGAATAATGTGGCGTACGGTGACACCTGCATGCTTGTCTGGCTCTGTAGAGCGCTTTCTGATGGCCCGCCAGGCGTGTGTGGCAAAGTGCCCATCTGGTACTTTCGGCAATTCCACGTCGGGCCACTGTGACGACTGTCTGCCAGGCTGTGTTCTGTGCCAGGATGCCCATCGGTGCCAGAGGTGCCGGACTGGACACACACACCTCTACCTGCAGGGCGACCAGTGTGTTCCCGAGTGCCAGAGGTCAGATCTACTCATCAATCTTTCCCCATTTTTCCATCCCTTCCCCCTGAAACTGATCTGTGACTTTCACATATGCATATACACACACAGTACACTCTTACACACACGCTCCAACTAGAATGCTGTAGGTGTCTTTTTTGTTGTTGTATCATGTCATCAGAATAGTTTTCTCCCCACTTGCAGTCATGTTCAGTTCTGTAAAACCCCCTTCACCTCTCCCCTCCTGTCCTATGTGCAGGGGTTACCCTAAGGGGGGCGAGTGCCAGCCCTGTGCCCCAGAGTGTGCCTCCTGCCTGGGGAATGCCACCCACTGCCTGAGCTGTGAGACCCAGTACTTGCTCCTGGAGCACTCTTGCAGAGGGCACTGTCCCGAAGGGCACTACCCCAATGAGCGAGAGTGTCTACGCTGTCCACCCGACTGCATAGAGTGTAGCCAGGACGGCCTGTGTACGGGTAAGGCTGCTGCACAGGGAGCAGAGGTGGAGGGGTCAGGGTAAAAGGGGGTGGCGGGGACGTCAGCCACAGTACGAAAAGATCCTCTTTCTTTCTAATCTCCTCTATTCAGCCATAAAAAATCATGCCATTCAATATGGCAGCCATATTAAGTGTACCAATAGGAGTAATTTTATATCTGTGTTTAGCATTCTCTCTCTTCCTGTGTCTCTGCACCAGAGTGTGAGGAGTACTACTTCCTACATAAGGACCAGTGTGTAGATGACTGCCCAGAGGGCTTCTTCCCCAGCGAGGAGCAGAAGGAGTGTGTGCGTTGTCACACCGACTGCGTTTCGTGTGACGGGCCTGACTCAGACGACTGTGATATGTGCAGGCACCCCGCGGCCGTGCGCTACAACGGGGAGTGCCTGTCCCAGTGTCCCTCAGACACTTACCACAACGTAGCCACCTTCGAGTGCCAGGGTACTGGGATTATACACACAACTCATTTTACCATAACTGGATCGTCTCATGACCTACCATAGGAGGCATTTATTTTGTGAAGTGATAGTGCTGTGTCTAACGGATAGGCTGTGTCTAACAGATGTGACGTCTGTCTCTCAGACTGCGACAGGTCGTGTCACACCTGCTCAGGTCCCGAGCCCTCGTCCTGCCTCAGCTGTGGGCCCAACATGCGAAAGGCCTCCAGTGGCCACTGTGTCTTCTACAGCCAGTGCTCCCTGCGCTCCTACAAAGATGAGGAGGGCGACTGCCAGACCTGCCACCCCCTCTGCCACCGCTGCTCAGGGCCCACCAAGGAGCACTGTCTCAGCTGCAACCCGCAGACCTTCCTGCTCAGTGAGTCACCCATCAGCACTGACTTACAATTAATGAAAATGTGCATTTCTTATTGGACCAAGTCCAAGTAGTCTCTCCCTGTTTCTGTGTGTTTTCTGATGGTTTTGTTGGTAATGAACATGACCCAGTTGTTCTGTGGTTTAGATGATGTGTGTTCCACCTCTAACCGTGGTGTTCTTTCTGTGCTCGTCAGACAACACCTGTGTGAATGAGTGTCCGGTGGGTTTCTATGGTGATGGGGACGAGCGTGTGTGCGAGCGATGTCACTTCAGCTGTGTGTCGTGTGTGGGACGCCACAGTGTCCAGTGTGCAGCGTGTAAACCCAGCCTGTTCAAACAGGGACGCAGCTGTGTCGAGACCTGTGGTGACAGGTAGGAGACGCACACACATCAGTGAAGTCTGAAGAGCCAATCATAATTTATAAGTTACAGAGAAGTTTAACCCTGGGTGCCAGTCTGATTCTGCTTTTTTTGTGGGAAAAGGAGTTGGCAGGTGAGCAGAAACAGGCATCTTCACCGTTTGTGATGAACCGTTACAAGTTCTTTACGTCTCTCCCTTTCTGTAAGTCACTTCGGTAATACCGTCACCTGGACTTGCGACCGGTGTGACCCGTCGTGTAGCAAGTGCAGGGGTAGGGGCAGTGGGGACTGCCTGAACTGCCGTGATGGGTACCTCTACCTGAAGCAGTCGGGCCAATGCCTCCAGACATGCCCCGCAAACTACTTCCCTGACACCAGAGCCAAAATCTGCCGCAAGTGCCACCCCACCTGCAAGACCTGCGAAGGTAAAGGCCAAATGGAACTCGCGCTCAACCTGCAATAAGGGAGAGACACAACCTAGAGACACAAGTAGCAAAGATCAACTCACTTTACTTGCATCACCTGAATAGCAATACCAACTGCTGCACTGGTTTGCATGGATATCACTGAAATCTAGTAAAAGCTCAGACTTGAACGTTTCTAGGATGTAGTGATGGTAATGTGAGCCGGGCAGCACTGACTTTGTTGAGTAGGAAGGTCATTTGATTGTCCAGAAAAGGTGGTGAGTATGTTGAATTTGTGGCACAGAATTCCTGTTTTTCACTAAATGTAGCATTACAAACGGTGTGCCATATTGAATGCTGTACTACTGACTTCTTAGTAAGTATGACAATATTGAGTTCCTCCCTCTGTTCTCTGTTTGCAGATGAGGGAGCCCTGTTCTGTAACTCGTGCTTCGAGGGCTTCAGGTTTTTTGGAGGGATATGTGACTCTCCCTGTCTCGTAGGACTTTACGCTGCTTCAGCTATTTGGGTAACTCCCTCTACGGCCTCCTTCTCCAGTTCTGGTGCTAAAAATCAGGAATTATCCCAATAACTGGGAATATTCAACATCCCAGTCTGATCATCCGTGCATGTATGTGTGTTTCTAGGGCTTAGATCCACAGTGTGAGAAGTGTGACCCGTCCTGTCTGGACTGTAAGGGTCCTGGTCAGTGGAACTGCACTGTGTGCCCAGCCAGCCAGCTCCTAGCTGACGACGGCCGCTGTCTGTCCTGTTGCGGCAACGAGACCAGACACGACGGCAGCCCCCTCCCCCGAGAGTGTTGTGACTGCCGGGCATCACAAAGTAAGCGAAGCCCCCCCCCCTTCGCACTTTCCCATGGTTTATTTGACCATGTGAAAGCGAGCTACTGGTTAAATACCACAATGCAGGTTTGATTGAATTGGACTCTAGGTCTAAGCCATGCTGTATTGTGTGGTTGTATATTGCATACAAATGGGCTCTTGGCAAAAAAATGTATATTGCAAGTTACAACATAAATATCAAAGCACTATACTTTCTGTGGTGACTATTCACTGACCCCTAACCTTGACCCTTTACCTCCCACTGTGTCATCCCCAGTGGAGTGTGTCTTTGGGGTGAACTTTGTGTTCCTGGGCATCGAGGAGCTGCCAGAGGGACATCTCAAGGTCTTCATCCTGGCCATCGTGCTCCTGGTGTTGGCCCTGGGTGCCGCTGTCTTCCTGTTCCTCCACTTGCGCTCCAAAGCGGGTGCTGGTTTACCCCAGACGAAGGCCAATGGCTACAAGAAGCTGGGCTCCAATGGGGGCTGGGCTGTGTCAGACTTAGACCCCGCTTCCTCCATTGGCGACTACAGTGACCGCATCGTTGAGGATGACGAGGAGGAAGAAGATGACGATGATGAAGATATTGTGTATATGGGTCCGGATGGTACAGTGTATCGGAAGTTTAAGTATGGACTCCTGGAGGAAGACGAGGACATTGAGATGGATTATGACGACGAGAGCTATTCCTTCAGATAAACAGGAATGTAAACACAACCAGAAACCCTCAGGCGTGCCCACTACTTTTATACAATATTTATTACCTTCTGTAGTAGTGATGTATCCCACGATGTTTACACACAAACACCTCTAAAATGTTTCCTGACCTCGATAGTGAAGATCTAAATATTTGGCACAGTAGTAGGGCTTAATATGAGGGTCTTTGAGGGAATTTCTTAAATAGTGCATTGTATTTTAGACTTGCAGGTTGGTTTGACATTTTAGAGTTTTTATTTGGACTTCTAAGGGTTAGTTTGTCATTTTAGTTCACTATTGAAGTCCAAGCACTTTGTAATCAATATTGCGAGACGAATGAGACCGAGGCTGATCGCATCACTGAGAGATTCATCCAGTTTCACTCATGCACTGCTAAAGGGACAGTAAGATAGAGGTGAAAATATTTTTATGTAACTTATTTTGATTATAGAATTGGAGCTCATAAAAAGACGTAATCTCCCTGAGTTTTTGGATCCCATGCATGTGAAAGAGTAGTGTTGATTTATAATAATCAGAAAGATCATTTTCTCTTTGTTGAGGTGAATCAATGTTTACTTGAATAAAGTTGGAGTTACTGTGAGAACGTTTTCTGGAATTCTGCTGAGTCATTGTCATGAATGATTAACACACACAAAATGTACTGAGGCATTTCAGTTGGGTCACTTCAACATAACACATGGGCTGTGGCTGAAAACTTTACTAGCTGTTAAAACCTTGCTTCATTCTCAGTAGTTGGTATTCAGACTTACCTTACGGGTAGGTATAACAGGCTTGGTTGCATGTTGTATAAATGTCATTCAACCACTGAAAACCCTCCCACTTGCTGGCCAACATATTTTCCTGTGAAGTTATTCAATAGGGTTTTCAATACATTTATCTTAAACCATCCCTTTAAATACGGTGTAACTTAAATTAGAATTTTGTCCAGACTAGAATCAATCAAGAAAGGGTTCAGTAAGAGAATGGGTTCAATAAAAGACACATTTTAACACCAACTGGTAGAAAAAAAAATGTATCTGATTTTGTAGATTATTTTGGCAAATTTTAGGGTTAGGAAAGTATGTATGAATCATTAAAAAAAATCGTTTGGAGAGTCTTTCCATATGAAATATATTGATGAATTCTGAAAATTGCCACATTCAGTTCTTTAACCCATTGTAATGTTGGAAGATTAGTGTACATAGAATTATAATAGGGAGAATAGTGTACTATAGTAGGCTATACCCTTGTCTGTTACCTGCACTAACTATGGAACTGGGTGATGACACAGCCAAGCATTGTGCCATGTGTCAAGTTCAAACTGTTACGCCTTGGTCTGAGCTCCGCTCCATAACCGCTTCTTAAAAATATTATCAACTGTTAGTAATGATCCTGAGCAACAACAACATACTTGCCGTGACAACGTTTACAGAGGAAGAAAAGTAAGGTAAACGAAACAATGTAATTAAATAGAATGATAATGTAGGCTATTCCATTGTTGTCCATTCGTTTACTCCAATTGGGGAAGGGGTGGTAGGGTTAGGGGAAAATAATAAAATATAAAAATGTAGACTATATACCAACTGAAGGGAACTTACAGTAAATTGGCAGTTGAATATGTTATTTGGCCTACTAACAGTCAATACTGACTGGGGTATTTAACATGATAGAAATAGGAAACAGAGAAAGTTGGGGTTACCTATAATTAAGACATTTGAGAGTGCCCACGCCTGCAAGTTAAAAGGCAGTACAATTGTTATTCTGCATAATGGCACAGCATATAAACTTTAACGTGTGAAATATGGGAAAGTTGATATGCTTAAATTGGTTGTCATGACTGGTTTCACGTTTCCAGCGATTATAAGGTCAAATATATCTTAAACACGTGTCATTTATATTTACAATTCCTTTATCCAAACGGATTACTCATTTATCTAGCTCTTATCAATAGCACCTATCAATTTGTAAATTACAGTGCATGGAGAATGCTGTTATTTATATCGAAAAAAATGAAGTAGATTCTTTTTCCACTTGGAACCGGTAGGTTCACTAGACCTTATTCATGGTTTCCTCACAGAATTGGTGGAATTAAGTCAAAGTCAGACAGAATACGGTGTAGCTGTAACACGCCTCCATTTATTAAATCTCCACCCACAACAATAAGCAGGTGAATAGCATGATTTTCTCATGCTTAAGATCAAGGTCAGAATACACAGAGAAAAGTGCATAAAAGGGATTAACATTCCATTTATGCACACTTAACTCGGGTTGGAATCGGGCCAAAGTGCATTGGATGAGAAAATCCAGCCTCTCCCTGAGACCTCCTCCAAAGAGCTTTCAGAGGAATTGAGGAGACAAGGACTAAGAAAACAAGGATTTGATGGAAAATAACATTTTCAGACACAGCTTTGATACTTCTTGTCCCTTGTTATTGACAGAGTAGGCTATCCCAAACATACAGTGTGTTGTCTCATGGCCCTCCGAGGCCACATATGTAACCAGACATTTACTTGTGTTGTGATATTTTATGCATTTGTTTATGCATTTTAAGGAACCATATTCAATAACAATGTATGTAGTGTAATTCCTGGAAAGAAACTACTTGCAACAACTCAATTTCCAATGAAGCAGAAATGTCCTACCCCACCATAAAATATACAATAGCACTGAAAGCTGATCGAATTTGAGCAACGAGAGGGTGAGACGAGACATGCATCTTTGTACGTTTAATAAGAAAAAGGGCTCTATTGCAGCCGCATCGCTTCAGCTTTATAGATTGAATAGAGCCATAAAACTTCAAGCAGGATCATACAGCAAGGTTCTGAAAATGAGCCCAACACACACAATGGGTCCCTGAACACAGACCCATGGTTAACTGTGATGACAAAAATACAGTTACGCTTTCTCATATTTTTTTAATTCAAAACTATAACTCAGGACATGTTACTTCATCAACAATTACAGCATTGCATGGTCTGATTTTGTTACATACAAAATAACTGTCAAATCTTTTTTGTACTGGAGGTCTGGAAAATCCAAGAGTTACTTGGAAAGAAGTTCAATGATTTACAAGGAGGCCTATCTAGCTAAAACATATTTTGGGAACAATTAACATTCTGCCATCACACACTTTATAAAGGAACAAACAAAAGCAGAATACAAATGGAAGAACAAAAGTGGAGAAGAATCAGGTGACACTGGTTCATGACATTGTCTGATTCTACTAAGCAGTCTCAACTGAGCTAAATGTTTTCCTTGTTTAGTGATGAGATCATATGTTGGCTGAGGGTGGTGGTTCGGTGCCAAACTGGAGAGCAACCCTACAACACTATTACTACCAGATGCCTTCGAGGAGTAGTTAGCTAATCCAACACTAATGCATAGGCTACTTGATCAGAAATATGAGCCATGTTTTTGGATAGTTCAATGAGAGCTTCTAGCTACACTGATTTATAGAACATCTCTGACCAGTACGTATATAAAGGGCACAACGATCAAAACACAAGCTACAAAACGAGCTGCTTCATGGTCTGGGGAGGTTTGTATTGTTTATACAATTACCACAGAGTACACTGACCTCATTAACCAGACCTTGGTCTTCAGAGTAATGCCATTACAGGCTGAAAACTGGAGCTGGGAAAAACAGAGACAAACAAAATGTCCCTTCTTGAGTTGTGTTTGCTCACTGTATGTTTTACTACAGTAGTATGGTGATAGCTAACGTTACAAGATAAAAGTATACTGGTTTAATGGAATAACTGCTTATAATATCTTTACATGGTTGGATGCTAAGATAATACATGTAGAAGCCATGTTTTACCAATCCTCTTCCCTGGTGCTTGTCCACAACAAACTGATGATAGGAAAAGTCAGATTAGTCAGACAATGGGGTGCCCTGGGTTTCAATTAGCACAGATTCTGCTGTGTTTGTTTGTGAGAAAATGTATATGTTGGGCTGTGACAATATGTGTGTGAATGTGGTATTAAGGCACAGTACTGCCAACCAGTACTAGGTCTGGGGAACACAATAATTAGTCCCCTCTTCTACAACTGGTGCTCCGAGTCACTATTCTAACCAGAAACCTTCCCTAAGGACTTTTAGGTGCTAGGCGAGATGCTTATCTCAGCCATTTGCATAGCGTTCAATATGTCATTGTATCGATTTACATATGCATCTATCAACTGCTTACTACATACAGTACATTTTCTGCATGAAGGGGAATTTAAGGTCAGCTGCAATAAAAAGGCCAGGATATCTTTGAGAGGAATATAGTCACTTATTTCCAGAGTCAGTCTACGAAAACAGTAATATATTATGAATAGCCATGTTTTTTCCTCTGCCAATATTAGAGACTCTTAAATACAGTACATCTCAAATCACATTAACTAAAATAATTTTTAACAACTAGGCTATTTACAGCAGCTATAAAGCACTACATATGTATGCTCTCAACACTCCTCTGTCCTCTGAGAAAATGACAAAGAGAAAGAAAAAAAACACACAGCTGTAGAGAATCAGAGGCCTGGACTTACTCCTCTTGTACCATATCATTGCTCATCTCAGTGGAATTAGGGTCCAAACATGGTTAAGTCAGTAAAAACTACATTGTTGAAACTTTCAGACACTTAAGTGGGGCCATTTGGTTATTTTCTCCCTCACAAAACTTAAATAAAATGTCCCTCATTTGTGGGGAGGTAAAATGCTGGATTTGACCAATGAGGAACTATACAAATGAAGGACATCGGAAAGCTGAAGCTACATTGACATTTTCTCCAACCAATGTATCTCAAAATCAGAGGGGGTAGGGACAGGGAATAGATACTCTCATTCACAGATTGGTCTACGAAAACAGTAATATATTATAAAAACTAGCCATACTGTACATCAAATAAAAGCACTTGAATTCAGCGAAGTGTATAATGCAATTATTTAGCCTAGATTACATGCAATATACGTTGAGGACTTCTCTGCTTCAAGGCAGACATTTAATACATCTGAATATGAAAAGGATGAATAAACTTCGACGGCAAAGCTGAGACTAAACTCCAATTCTAAACCAATACAAAATGACCATTCATTTCTATTAGCAGTGGTTTGATGGTACAGGGCTTGTGACGAGAGACAATTTGTTCCCCCTCAACACACAAAGATCACATTCACTTCCTGGAGATGCACATTATCTTGCATTAACTGGGTCGTGTTCATTAGGCACCAAACTTGTCCGACAAAGAAACTTGTTCTCCATTGGAAAAAGTTTGTAATGGTTTTTGGTATTGTGCCCTAATGAACACGACCATGGTCTAAATGTAGCTTCAGATCAGATACAAAGATTTGATCCTCAAAACAAAATCTCTACAGAGGACTGAATAAGTAGCATATTGGCCATTGGTGTGGTAGTGATTACAGAGAGAAAGACAGAGCAGAGGATAACATACAGGAGAGCCCATTAGTTGTTCAGAAGTCAGTGGCCGTTCATGATCTTGTTGGATGTTGTCATGGACGTGCTGGCGGTGGCTCTAAAGAAGTTGTCCTCTTTGAGTTTGAGGTGTTCTGGGAGCTCCAGGTTTCTCTTGGCCTCCTCAATGTCATGGTTGATTGCTGCTATGAGGGCATCTGCAAAAAACAGAGACAGGTGAGAATGTGTTGCCTCAGGTCTCTAAGGATTGCAGTGTGTACACGGATGGGGGAAAGTGTGTGTGTGATATATACAATACCAGTCAAAAGTTTGGACACCTACTCATTCAAGAATTTCTTTATTTAGACTATTTTCTACATTGTAGAATAATAGTGAAGACATAAAAACTTTGAAATAACACACATGGAATCATGTAGTAACTAAAAAAAAGTGTTAAATCAAAATATATTTGAGATTCTTCAAAGTAGCCACCCTTTGCCTTGATGACAGCTTTGCACACTCTTGACATTCTCTCAACCAGCTTCATGAGGTAGTCACCTAAAACGCATTTCAATTAAACAGGTGTGCCTTGTAAAAGTTAATTTGTGGAATTGCTTTCCTTCTTAATGTGTTTGAGCCAAGCAGTTGTGTTGTGGTAGGGTTGGTATACTGAAGCCCTATTTGGTAAAAGACCATGTCCATATTATGGCAAGAACTGCTCAAATAAGCAAAGAGAAACAACAGTCCATCATTACTTTAAGACAAAGGTCAGTCAATGCGGAATATTTCAAGAACTTTGAAAGTTTCTTCAAGTGCAGTTCCAAAAACCATCAAGCACTGACTTGCCTAGTTAAAAAAAAGGTTAAATAAAAATAAAATCACTATGATGAGTGGCTCTCATGAGGACCGCCACAGGGAAGGAAGAGTTAACTCTAATGAACTTATCCTCTGCGGCAGAGGTACCAACCTCAAAATGCAGCCCAAATAAATGCTTCACAGAGTTCAATTAACAGACATCTCAACATCAACTGTTCGGGGGAGACTGCGTGAATCAGACCTTCATTGTTCGAATTGCTACAAAGAAACCACTACTAAAGGACACCAATAAGAAGAAGACTTGCTAGGGCCAAGAAACATGAGTATTTGATGAGACCAAATTGTAGATGTTTGGTTCACAGAGTAGGTGAATGGATGATCTCTGCATGTGTGGTTCCCAGGAGGAGGTGTGATGGTGCTTTGCTGGTGACACCGTCAGTGATTTATTTAGAATTCAAGGCATCTGGTTTACGCTTAGTGGGACTATCATTAGTTTTTCAACAGGACAATAACCCAACACACCTCCAGGCTGTGTAAACGCTATTTGACTCAGAAGAAGTGATGGAGTGCTGCATCAGATGACCTGGCCTCCACAATCACCCGACCTCAACCCAATTGAGATGGATTGGGATGAGTTTGACCGCAGAGTGAAGGAAATGGAGCCAACAAGTGCTCAGTATATGTGGGAACTCCTTCAAGACTACTGGAAAAGCATTCCAGGTGACTACCACACAAAGCTCGTTGAGAGAATGTCAAGAGTCTGCAAAGCTGTCATCAAGGCAAAGGGTGGCTACTTTGAAGAATCTCAAATAACACTTTTGGTTACTACATGATTTAATGTGTTATTTCATAGTTTTTATGTCTCCACTATTATTCTACAATGTAGAAAACAGTAAAAATAAAGAAAAACCCTTGAATGAGGTGGTGTCTCCAAACCAGTACTCACTCTTACCAAGCGAGTCATAGCTCCTCTCTGGACGGATGTAGCCCACCATGACTACACTGAGGATCTGTCCATAGAAATCTTCCTTAAATGTGTGTATCACATGAGTCTCCTGCAATAGACATCAACTAATAAACATCTGAATCACTAACCATCAGCACGTGACCACTACAAGTCCCAATAAACATACATACTAAGGAAAACAAAGCAGTCAACACTACCACCAAGTATGATTCCCTTCAGAAATCACAGTCTTCATATCCACCACAAAACACACTAACAATACAAGTCAAATCAGAATGTTTACACTAGGGTTGGGCAGGTATACGATCATTTTGAAATACCAGCGGTATGATAATAAATGACAATGTTTGCACTTTTTAAACAAATACCTGCAATCAATGTGTGCACTGGTTGAAAGATAAAGCTACTTTTTATTCCCCAACGCAGTGAGTGTCATCTTATGCCAATGTCCACAAACCTATGTATTGACATAGGTTTGTCACAAGCCATAGTCACGGCACTACTTCCGCTAAAATGTCTATGGCAGGGTCATCACTAGTTAACAAAACCACCGTCATAATTATGGCTAAACCCTGCTCATTTCTACAATATCTATTGAAAATGTATTTTAAACCTAACCAACACCACACTGTTAACCCTCTGTATAAACCCTAACCTTAAATTATGTCTAAAAAGCTAGCCAATTTGTACTTTGTGGCTGTGTTAACTAGTGACGACCCTATGGCAATGTGTGTTGAGATGGGTATAACATATACCAGGATAATACCAGATAAGGTAGTATGACATCATACCGGGATAATACCGTATAAGGTAGTATGGTATAAGGTAGTATGACAATCTGAATAGCGTCCAACACCTTGTAGAGTCCATGCCAAAACTAATTGAGGCTGTTCTGAGGGCAAAAGGGGGTGAAACTCAATATTAGGAAGGTGTTCCTAATGTTTTGTATACCCAGTGTATATAGGCTTAAATAATTGTATATATACTATATGGGTGGGCAAGCTGCACTTGCCATGGATTTCTTGGTGTTTTTGTAGTAGGGGTTCCAGCCGATGCTCATCACCATCTTGTGGATGTCTCCGCTGCCCACGCATGCCCAGCCATAGTAGATCCCTGTGCTGATGTCGCCAGGGAGGTGCTCCACCACTGAGTCTGGGAAGTTGGCTGATCAAAAGAGACATTAAAAGGACATTTAAGTCAATCAATTCGATGTGTCTGCAGTAAGTGTCCATTTGATCACTAACCCACTCAACAAAGGTATTTCCATGTTTGTCTGAAAAGGGTAAGGTTGACTTCACCAGCAATAGTCTTAACTTGACAGTATTCTTATTGACCAAGTAATCACATTCCATCAAATGCATTTCTGCCTGACCTTGTAAGGACGCTTTTATCATATTTCATGTTGGAAGCAGAATCCCTTTAGGCTTCCATGAATGACATTGAAAACGAAGCAACGTCTTCAGCCAAAAACAGCTATACTGGCTACGGTCACGGGTTAGCCTACCATCTAGAGGTCGACCGATTAA
The DNA here is from genome assembly GCF_002021735.2 of Oncorhynchus kisutch. Taxonomy (NCBI): domain Eukaryota; kingdom Metazoa; phylum Chordata; class Actinopteri; order Salmoniformes; family Salmonidae; genus Oncorhynchus; species Oncorhynchus kisutch. Next base: position 18,776,485 of record NC_034176.2, on the reverse strand, counting down.
TCGGAATGGCCAATTAATTAGCGCCGATTTCAAGTTTTCATAACAATTCGGAAATCAGTCATTTTGGACACCGTTTTTTTTTTACACCTTTATTTAACTAGGCAAGTCAGTTAAGAACACATTCTTATTGTCAATGACGGCCTAGGAACGGTGGGTTAGGGTTAACTGCCTTGTTCAGGGGCAGAACGACAGATTTTCTCCTTGTCAGCTCTGGGATTCAATCTTGCAACCTTACGGTTAACTAGACCAACGCTCTAACCACCTGCCTCTCATTGCACTCCAGCCTGACTGTTACGCAAATGCAGTAGAAGCCAAGGTAAGTTGCTAGCTAGCATTAAACTTATCTTATAAAAAAAAACAACCAATCAATCATAATCACTAGTTAAACTAGTAATATCAACCATGTGTAGTTATCTAGAGTGTCCTGCGTTGAATATAATCGATGCAACGCTGGGCGGTGATTTAACAAAAGCGCATTTGCGGGAAAAAAAAGGGGGGGAAAAGCACAATTGTTGCACGACTGTACCTAACCATAAACACCAATACCCTTCTTAATCAGTACACAGAAGAATATATTTTTAAACCTGCATATTTAGCTAAAGGAAATTGGATAAAATACAGAACGGTTCCACTGAAATAAAAACATTTTGTTGTCGAAATGATAGTTTCCGGATTCGACCATATTAATGACCAAAGGCTCGTATTTTTGTGTTTTATTATGTTATAATTTAGTCTTTGATTTGATATTTGATAGAGCAGTCTGACTGAGCGATGGTAGGCAGCAGCAGGCTCGTAAGCATTCATTCAAACAGCACTTTTGTGCATTTTGCCAGTAGCTCTTCGCAAGCACAGCGCTGTTTATGACTTCAAGCCTATCAGCCTAATGGCTGGTGTAACCGATGTGAAATGGCTAGCTAGTTAGCGGGGTGCGCGTTAATAGCATTTCAAATGTCACTCGCTCTGAGACTTGGAGTAGTTGTTCCTTTTGCTCTGCATGGGTAACGCTGCTTTGAGGGTGGCTCTTGTCGTTGAGTTCCTGGTTCGAGCCCAGGTAGGGGCGAGGAGAGGGACGGAAGCTATACTGTTACACTGGCAATACTAAAGTGCCTATAAGAACATCCAATAGTCAAAGGTATATGAAATACAAATGGTATAGAGAGAAAGTCCTATAAATACTATATTACCTACAACCTAAAACCTCTTACCTTGGAATATTGAAGTCTCATGTTAAAAGGAATCACCAGCTTTCATATGTTCTCATGTTCTGAGCAAGGAACTCAAACGTTAGCTTTTTTTACATGGCACATATTGCACTTTTACTTCAACACTTTGTTTTTGCATTATTTAAACCAAATTGAACATGTTTCATTATTTATTTGAGGCTAAATTGATTTTTATTTATGTATTATATGAAGTTAAAATAAGTGTTCATTTAGTATTGTTGTAATTGTCATTATTACAAATAAATACATTTAAAAAATACAAATTTAAAAATTGGCGGATTAATTGGCATCTGCTTTTTTTGGTCCTCCAATAATCGGTATGGTGTTGAAAAATCAAAAAGAGCCCAGAAAACAGACTGAGGGAAGAGGCTGCTTATATTCTAATACCTGAAAAATGTTGGCTCAATGGTGGCCTATATGCAAAAGGATTATTTGTGATTTCAGTTTGAAGGCTTTCCCCATCTGTGTAGGCCTACTGATGCAACAGAGTTTTGACTATAGGCGCAACATTGACTGGGGACATGACCCCCCCCCACCCCATACATTCAGAAATTGCATTTTTTGTTCACCCCACAGTTTTATCATTGCACTGTAATACAAAAAGTGGCATCGGTGTGCATCAGGACCATGCGAACACCCTCAGAGTGGTCGGGTAGGCTGTTTGGCGATTTCAGTCAGCTGGATTTAGGATGGCGGGGACACCAGTGTGTTTTCTGATCAGCTAACTTCCCAGACTCCGTGGTGGAGCACCTCCCTGGTGACATCAGCACAGGGATCTACTTTGGCTGGGTGTGTGGGCAGCGGAGACATCCACAAGATGGTAGCTACCACAGCCAGTTCAGCTCTAGCCATCTGTTAGGTAGCAGCATCAAACAGCTGTTGTATGTAAATGTTTTATTGCCTTTTTGTCCTGTTTCAACATAAGTAAATTAACTTGACTAGTTTTCACCAGTTGATGTACCATTACAGCTAGCCAAAAATTGGCCAACGTAAGCAAAATAGCTAGCTCACTAACTTCAGCTATTATTTTGGCCATCCAGACTATTTGCATTGCACCCCTGCTGCTACACCGGTGCCCCCGCACAAAAAATATTGAATAGAATAGCATGTCATTTCACTTAATCCGGCATAGCCAAAGACATGACAGCTCATAAGTAAGCATTTCACTGTATAGTCTACACCTGTTGTATTTGGCGCGTGTGACTAATAAAATTTGCCTCAATCACACGACACCTGAATCAAATGATGAAACCAGCAGCCAAATGATTGAAGACCGATATTCTGACATTTGACAGTGCAATGTGAGTTTTTATTAGAGTCAGTATAGCAATATAACTTTTCACACTGACACGGTATAAACAGCTCTACAGGCTACACTGTCGTGGTGTATAGCAGTACACAAAACTACGCCCATCATGTCTTAACAGGATCAGATGATGACAGGAGTCCCAGCAGGGTCAGACAGCCATGGAAGAGCAGTCTACAGAGCTCAGGTGAATTTTGCAGTATATTATAATCAGTATATGGATACAAAGTTCCATCTTGAGTTGATGGGTAGACTACAGTCTGGGATCTGTACACCAAGGTAATTCTTTGTCATGCCTCATCTGAGCATGATCAGATGGTGTCAGGAGTCTCAGCAGGGTCAGGCAACCAGGGAAGACAAGGTTGAGGTGAACTTCTGCATATACAATACTTTATTATCTCTGTGCAGCAAACACTGGACAAGCCAGAAGCTTCACAGATTGAAACTATTTTAAGGCAGTCTGACAAACCTCTAAAGTTGATTGCCAAACTGTATCAAGGGTTGAGAGTTTTCCAGATTACACAAAACATGTCAAACAAAAATGTGAGAATGACCTGGAAGACACTGTTGATGAATGGATACAGATATGTTTGAATGCCCAGTCATGTTCATATAATCTCAGACATACAGTTGAAGTCGGAAGTTTACATACACTTAGGTTGGAGTCATTAAAAGTTGTTTTTCAACCACTCCACAAATTTATTGTTAACAAACTATAGTTTTGGCAAGTCGGTTCGGACATCTACTTTGTGCATGAGACAAGTAATATTTTCAACAATTGTTTACAGACATTATTTCACTTATAATTCACTATCACAATTCCAGTGGGTCAGAAGTTTACATACACTAAGTTGACTGTGTCATGGCTTTAGAAGCTTCTGATAGGCTAATTAACATCATTCGAGTCAATTGGAGGTGTACCTGTGGATGTATTTCAAGGTTTACCTTCAAACTTAGTGCCTCTTTGCTTGACATGGGAAAATCAAAACAAATCAGCCCAGACATCAGAAAAGAAAATTGTAGCCCTCCACAAGTTTGGAAATTGCTCCCAAGGATGAACCAAACACCTGAAGGTACCACGTTTATCTGTACAAACAATAGTACGCAAGTATAAACACCATGGGACCACGCAGCCGTCATACCGCTCAGGAAGGACACACGGTCTGTCTCCTAGAGATGAACGTACTTTGGTGCGAAAAGTGCCAATCTCAAAACAACAGCAAAGGACTAGGATTAAATGTCAGGAATTGTGAAAAGCTGAGTTTAAATGTATTTGGCTAAAGTGTATGTAAACTTCCAACTTCAACTGTAAATTACTGCAGTTTAAGACCATCCATAGAACACACAGTACTATATGCCAGTGAAACTGAATATCATGCACTCAGAAATATAATTCCTCTGCCGGAGGTGGTAAACATAGGGGACATATATTTACATGTTATGATCTTGTGAAGGCTGCCTGAATTCTGGCAAAGAGTATGTTATTTTATCTCTGCATGTCTAGATTCTCCCTTCTCCTTGTTTTTGTTTGCTTGGGAATGTTGATACTGGAGACTTATCAGAAGATAGCTGCTAAAAAATGCATTGCCATTAATTGCAAGGTTGGTTATCCTCCCACAAATGCTACAACGGATGGCAGAAATGTCAATTTATGAATCCCTAGATTTGATTTATTAAGGGTATACTGTGCAACTTTCATAAGGTCTGGGTGCCTTATATGACTTACTGTATGCCAAAAGGGGTCTATATTGAAAACAGTATTTTTTTTAAACGTTGCACAGTCACAAATAGATTCTTATTTTCATGGCACACGAGACACCAGTCTGATTTGTGCCCGTCTCATTGGACTAATCCATTGAGGAGGCCGGGAGATACCACGGTCCAAGAATATGGGGATTGTAACTCAGATGCACAAGGCATGACTATGACTAGAGGGAACACCCCCCCCATCCACATCGATGGAACAGTAGTGGAGAGGGTAGCAAGTTTTAAGTTCCTCGGCATACACATCACAGACAAACTGAATTGGTCCACTCACACAGATAGCATCGTGAGGAAGGCGCAGCAGCGCCTCTTCAACCTCAGGAGGCTGAAGAAATTCGGCTTGTCACCAAAAGCACTCACAAACTTCTACAGATGCACAATCGAGAGCATCCTGGCGGGCTGTATCACCGCCTGGTATGGCAACTGCACCGCCCTCAACCGTAAGGCTCTCCAGAGGGTAGTGAGGTCTGCACAACGCATCACCGGGGGCAAACTACCTGCCCTCCAGGACACCTACACCACCCGATGCTACAGGAAGGCCATAAAGATCATCAAGGACATCAACCACCCGAGCCACTGCCTGTTCACCCCGCTGTCATCCAGAAGGCGAGGTCAGTACAGGTGCATCAAAGCTGGGACCGAGAGACTGAAAAACAGCTTCTATCTCAAGGCCATCAGACTGTTAAACAGCCACCACTAACATTGAGTGGCTACTGCCAACACACTGTCAATGACACTGACTCTACTCCAGCCACTTTAATAATGGGAATTGATGGGAAATGATGTAAATATATCACTAGCCACTTTAAACAATGCTACCTTATATAATGTTACTTAACCTACATTATTCATCTCATATGCATACGTAGATACTGTACTCTATATCATCGACTGCATCCTTATGTAATACATGTATCACTAGCCACTTTAACTATGCCACTTGGTTTACATACTCATATGTATATACTGTACTCGATATCATCTACTGTATCTTGCCTATGCTGCTCTGTACCATCACTCATTCATATATCCTTATGTACATATTCTTTATCCCCTTACATTGTGTATAAGACAGTAGTTTTTTTTGGAATTGTTAGTTAGATTACTTGTTCGTTATTACTGCATTGTCGGAACTAGAAGCACAAGCATTTCGCTACACTCGCATTAACATCTGCTAACCATGTGTATGTGACAAATAAATTTGATTTGACTAGAATGCGCTGTCTCCCGCCATTTCAGTGTGTGCATTGTTAGCTGTGTCTATCAATTCCCCATTACATACACCAGTGGTAGCCTACATTTACCATTAATTCCCATTATTTCTCATCTGTACTGTTTGGTTATGGTAATTCATGTTAATGCATTGACTATTATTATTACGGTAATTTACTGTCCTCATTGTCGGAGTGGACATGTGATTTGCAGAACTCAATCTATGCTACACTTGTGAGAAACAAGTTTTTGTTTATTTATTTGTCAATTTATATTCTGTGTCTTGTTTTTAACGCTCCTGTCAACTTAGTTCACTCTGTCTAACAGATTGTAGTTTTGGGAACAGAAAACTGTAATGAGATGTTTCATCTTTGAGTAAATTATCTTGTTCCATCTTCTCCCACTAGGCTTCTGCTAACTACCATATTTGGTACGGAGTGGAAAAGACAACGGAATGCTTCACATTTATACATCCGGTGAAATCTCTCTCATTGTTCCATCTGTGGTATAACAGAGTGGAATAAGGTTTGTTGACTTTACCCTTTGCTAAAGTACAAAAAAAGGCATTGTTTAGGAGTGCAACGGCGAATTGAGTTATTGCTAGTTAATTTGTCCTGGGATATAAACATTGGGTTGTTATTTTACCTGAAATGCACAAGGTCCTCTACTCCAACAATTAATCCACAGATATGACGATAAACTAATTATTTTTACCGTTCTCTCCTCCTTCCTCAGGTATCTTTAAGAAAAAACGTATTTGGACTTTATACAGCGCATTACTACAACCGACATGAATGTGGATGTCAGCTCTTCTTTCTATCACCCATGTATATGCGCCTAAACACCAATGAGGAGATGGGAGAGGCCGGACTTGCCCCGCGTTTAGCTTCACATAACTTTTTTTTCTATTTTAGCGACTGGCCACGCACAAGAGCAGTGTGGTTGCAATGATTGAATAACATAAGTACATTTATCGCTTTGCGAGCGGTGTGGTAAGAATGGCAGGCTAACGTTAGCTAGCTAGTTATGTAACCGGTAGCTTGCGACACAGACATTGCAGCCAGCTAACGTTAGCCCGGCTGTCTAGCAAACGTTAACTACTTACTGTTGGGAATCCTACTTCAGTCAAATCAAAAGGAAGCTAAAAATACTACATTAGCTAGATTCCTAGCTAAAAGTACTAACGTCAACTAGCACGTGATATAACGCAAACCAATGTTGGCTAACGCGTATGTTGCTAGCAGCAGTGTTAACGTTATGCCGGTGAAGCGTAACGTTAACACACAATCATAAACAAAACATTTTGTTAACTAACGACATGCCATCGAAGCATACCGCTAAGACAAACATATTGGGTGATAGCTATCATTTTTAATGTAGACGTTAGCTACGTCGTTACCTGTGGGAATCCCTAGTTCTTTGCTTCCTCGTCCGAATCCTCGAACGACTTCCCCTCGGGAGAAATACGGAAGACTCTTCATTTCTCCTTCTTTCCAACTGGGGACGGCTTTCAGTTAACGGTAGTTAGCTAGCTAAAAGGTTAGCGGGCTGTGTAACTAGTTGGCGAGCTACCTAGTCAAGCCTATGCAGTGTCTCTAAAAAAATATTTCTGTACCGTTATCTAACAATACACACTGCCGAGAATGACCTCGAAAGACAGCTAGCGAGCTAACCACTGATAACTAGCAACAGAAATGATTCCTACTCAGCGCAAGGACCACAGTTCGCCCTTTAATGCTGAACGCCGAAAATGACAAAACAGTTCTCTTATCTATGCTAAATTAGCTTGATATACTTATCTTTACCCCCGTTTCCGCTTTGGCCAAGTACCTAGCTAGCCTATTTGAAGTTGTGAATGTGATTGTGGTCGATTCTTCTTCTGGGGATTTTATATGGCGGTTGGCAACCAACATTAAGGTGCATCACCGCCACCAACTGGACTGGAGTTTGGACAGGGAAACCAAGACTGTTCTCAGAGCAGGTCGGCGGGTTTTTTACCGGCAGATGTTATTTTTAGTAGCAGGTGAGGAGAATTAACGTGGCAGGTTAAGATAATTAGGTTAAGAAAAGGGTTAGCTAAAATGCTACAATTGTCCTCGACGTGACTCAAACATACAGTATCTAGCTACAACCAGGTCTGCCCTGAGAATCAATCAAATTGAGTTATAAAGCCCTTTTTACATCAGCCGATGTCACAAAGTGCTATACAGAAACCCAGCCTAAAACCACAAACAGCAAGCAATGTAGAAGCAAGGTTTTCACTAATGCCATACTGCTAAAAACGCAGCAGGCATAAAAGAAATGGAACAGATTTGGAAGATCGGGGGGAGTTCGTGATGCTCCTCGTTTGGCGTAACGCAGACAGGGTTGCGTGAGTGGTGAAACAGAAGAGTCGTCGTCTGTTCTTTTGAGGTTTTTAATGAATTAAAACATACAATCAACCTTCAGTGAAGCCGCTCAACATTTACATTCAGTCATCTAACAGACTCCCTCCAAGAGTGACCCACAGAAGCATCCAGGGTCAACGTCCTGCCCAAGGGCACGTCGACAGATCTACCAACAAATCGAAACAGGGACCCGAACCAGCGACCTATCGGACACTGGCCCAAGCTCCCAACCGTCAGGCCACCAACCCTCGCAAGATCCCCTCACAGGACAACAAATATCAAAACAGCAAGGCCAACTGTGTACGTTTGATCAGGGGCGAAATGTTGGTTTTAGAAGTGTGTGTGTGTGTGTGTGTGTGGTGGGGTGTGGGGGGGGGGATTATTTGTATCTATTTTTAATCCAGTCGGTTAAAAACTCCAGCCTACCCAACCTCTCGGAGGCATCCACATGGTCCTAAAGCACACCGTTGAATCGTTTTTATATCATGTTCCAATGATACAACTGGGGGAGACGTGTGTGTCTGTGTGTGCACGTGTGCTTTTGAATGCGAGGGTGTGTATATGCATGTGTATGTAACCGGTGCGAAATGGCTTGCGAGTTAATGGGGTGAGCGTTTCAATTAGTGACGTCATTTGCTCTGAGACCTTGAAGTAGTTGTTTCCCTTGCTCTGCGAGTGCCACGGCTTTTGTGGAGCCGTACTTTGTGGGATGCAGTTGTTGTGTTCAGAGGGTCCCTGGTTCGAGCCCAGATTGGGGTGAAGAGAGGGACAGAAGCAACACTGTTACATGTACACGCGTACAAGCACCTGTGCGGCATCAGCCTCAGGCAAACAGGCATGGGATGTAACAGCGTTGCCCTCAGTGTCATTTAAACATACTTTTTTGTTTAGTTTATTTTGACTTTATTTTTGACTTTTAGCCTTGACCGTCATTCTATGCCCCACCCAGCAACTCCACTCCCACTTGATTCGAGATATGGATTTCTACACGCCATATATCTTTCAACTATGTTGTGATGTTAAACATACAGAACCAGTCAAAAGTTTGGACACACCTACTCATTCAAAGGTTTTTCTTTATTTTACTATTTTCTACATTGTATAATAATAGTCAAGACATCAAAACTATGAAATAACACATATGGAATCATGTTGTAACAAAAAAAGTGTTAAACAAATCAACATATATTTCTTCAAAGTAGTCACCCTTTGCCTTGATGACAGCTTTGCACATTCCCTGGCATTCTCTCAACCAGCTTTACCTGGAATGTTTTTCCAACAGTCTTGAAGGAGTTCCCACATATGCTGAGCACTTGTTGGCTGCTTTTCCTTCACTCTGCCGTCCAATTCATCCCAAACCATTTCATTTGGGTTGAGGTCGGATGATTGTGGAGGACAGGTAATCTGATGCAGCACTCCAACACTCTCCTTCGTGGTCAAATAGCCCGTACACAGCCTTGAGGTGTGTTTGGTCATTGTCCTGTTGAAAAACAAAAGATTGTCCAACTAACCACGTGGGATGGCGTATCGCTGCAGAATGCTGTATCGCTGCAGAATGCTGTGGTAGCCATGCTGGTTAAGTGTGCCTTATTCTAAATCATTCACTGACAGTGTCACCAGCAAAATGCTTCACGGTGGGAACCACATGCAGAGAGCATTTGTTCACCTACTACACCTACTCAGATACATGTCGGTTGGAACCAAAAATCGCAAATTTGGACTCATCCGACCAAAGGACAGATTTCCACTAATCTCATGTCCATTGCTTGTGTTTCTTGGCCGAAGCATTGTCTCTTCTTCTTATTGGTGTCCTTTAGTAGTGTTTTTTGTTGTTGCAGCAATTCGACCATGAAGGCCTGATTCACGCAGTCTCCTCTGAACAGTTGATGTTGAGCTGTGTCTGTTACTTGAACTCTGTGAAGCAGTTATTTGGGACGCCGATCACATCCCGCAGGATGACAGTGACTGCAGCGCCAACCTGCAAGGCAACAAGATGGTCATCGAGCCGGCTAAAGTCCTGTCCATTTCACGCAGCTTCCTCAACAGCACGTGGGTCCCAGACGAGCACTACCTGGAGCTGACCCAGGACTATCAGAGGTTCAGGTCTACGTGCAAGTTACTGGAGTACCCACTGAGTTGTGAGGAAGAATACTTCCCCCTGGCCTTCTCGCTGGTTGTCCACCACAAGGTTGAGAACTTTGAGAGGCTGCTTAGAGCCATCTACGCCCCCCAAAACTTTTACTGCGTCCACGTGGATATAAAGGCCAAAGCGTCCTTCCTTGCTTCCATCATAGCCATCACATCCTGCTTTGAAAATGTGTTCTTGGCCAGCCATCCGGTCAGTGTGGTGTACGCGAGCTGGAGCCATGTCCAGGCTGACATCAACTGTATAAGTGATCTGTACAGGGCTAGTTCACACTGGAAGTATTTCATTAACCTCTGTGGCCAGGACTTCCCCATCAAGACCAACCTGGAGATGGTGCGCAGCCTGTGGGCGCTGGCGGGGGACAACAGCATGGAGTCGGAGGCCAGGCCCAGAGGTAAGAAGTCGCGCTGGAAGAAAGTGCATCAGGTTGTTGATGGCAAACTTCAAAGAACAGAGCAGAACAAAGCTCCTCCGCCCTTTGGTATACCCATCTTGTTAGTTGGGGCATACATTGTGGTGAATAGGGGCTTTGTGCGTGCTGTGCTGGAGGACAGCAAGGTGTTGGCTCTTATTCGGTGGGATAATGAGACTTGGAGTCCTGATGAGTTCCTGTGGGCCACCATCCAGAGGCTTCCTGGCGTGCCCGGCTCCATGCGCCCCAAGTTAGACATGACGGACATGCACGCCCTTGCCAGGCTGGTGAAGTGGCCGTGGTATAAAGGGGTATCTATGTTAAAGTGATGTGTGTATATGGGGCCGGAGACCTGCAGTGGATGCTGCAGCAGCACCACCTCTTTGCCAACAAGTTTGACACGGACCCCATTGCTATCAGATGTCTGGAGGAGCACCTTAAGCATAAGGCCCTGGCAGAAATATACTAACGCAAATGACTTTGTGTGCTCAAAGTTTCTAACCTGTATTTGTGATCTCTGGGATCCAACTCAAATGGAACTTTTATGGCACCATCTCTGTTTTATCCATCTAAAGATCATCCTAGAAAGAGGTGGTTTTATTGGGATAAATAGCCAAACTTATCAAACTTTAAAAATGTCCTGGTGATTTATGTCCTAATGATTATTTACATCAATGGTCTTACCTTCATATTCCGATTGCTGATTTAATATTGAAAGTGAAAGTACAGTGTGATTTGTAAATATGGAGGGGGTATTGATAGTTTTTTGACTGATAATAATATATTCAAGTTTATATCATCTGTCTCTCATACAGAAACTGTTGTGAAAAATCCAGTCCATGTTTTATTACCAATTGATGTTAGAATTCCAGTATTCCACGTTCTACTAAATAAATTATTGCGCTACAGAGCTAGTGAACAACAATGTACAGTCGCTAATGAAATTCCTCACACCCCTTGCATGTCTTCACATACTGCTGCCTTAAAATTCTCTATCTACACAACCTATTTTACATTTTGAGTGAAAGAAAAGTTATAGAAAATGTTACAAGTTACTCCAAAATACAAATGGAGGATGTATTGATTGCATGTCTTCACACCCGAGTTAATACTTGGTGGAAGCACCTTTGGCAGCCATTACAGCTGTGAATCATTTTGAAAAAGATTCGACCAACATTGCAAGACTGGACAATTCAGGAACACAACACATCGAGTCATTCTGGTGCGTCTTTGGCATAAAAATGTGTCTAATTGTTCTGGCGAAAAATGTACCTTTTATCCCAGGGTTAGGTTTTCAGAAGACTGAGGCGGGTTTCCCTCGGCTTTGCTCCTTTACTTTTTATTTTGATCTCAAGTCCCTGCCGGTGACAAGCATACTCATAACATGATGCTGCCACCACAATACTTGTATCCCTGCAACGTTTTAAGTAAAGTTTTACAAACAATATCAGACCATAAGACAGGGATCATCAACTAGATTCAGCCGCGGATCAATTTTTTTGTTGTTGTTGAGAGGATGGTCGGGGGGCCAGAACATAAATACAAATCATTAGTAGACTGCAATTTGTCCGCAAGAATCCCAAACAGATTTCACTAAAACATAATAATTTCAAACCTTGCTTACATTTGTATTGATCGCATGTATCATGTTTGGGAACAGATTTCTAAAATTAAAATCACTTGGAGCTGATTCTGGTTTTCACGGTCTTATGTCCAACAATAATAATAATAATATATATTTTTTTCTCAGAAAACTTGGGGGGCCAAATAAAAGCACCCAAGGGCCAATCCCTGCCATAAGATAACATAACATAAAGAGAGAGGGACATTACAATACACTTGACCAACACTCGCAGAGAAAGGACACAATGTAGACATCAGGGCTGAAGGTAACAGATATTTACTTTTACATATGTAAATGTACAGTACGTGAATGCACAGTGGCCAACTTGAGTCACACAAACACACACGCATGCACGCACTGCAAGTGTATGTACTTGTACAGTTGGGGGCATCCTATAATTAACCTGTACTGCAGAGCAAGAAAAACTATGATAGAACTGCATTGTCAGAGGCATATTTGAGAAACATATTTCATTACATGGGTTATTGGTAGATGATTGCTAATAAAATTGGAGCTTGCAGTCACCCTGCGAGTGTGTCACATTAATGATGTATTGCTACAGCAAAATCATTTAGAAGAGGTACCTTTTTAATGCCCCTAACTGTACTGTATGTGGAGACAACCTTATGATCCTGGAAAATAACATAGTAATTGAGTGTGACAGGTTTTAAACAATGGATTACATTTCGAAAACATGTTTGCTTACAAAAACTCTCATAATCCCCAATATGTCCCAAAATATGTGTTTAACACTGCATGGATTCCTGCTGTGCCTCTGTCTTGCATGGCAGAGTAATAAGGTATGGTAGAATAGCCTTTCCTCTTCACCACAGGTGTGTGCAGGCAGGAAGAGTGTCTACTCTTGACCACAGCGTCATATGGCCAAACGGGTAGCCTGTCATCAAGGAATGATCAAACACCACAGAGTTTATTCTTTTATCAACTCTGTGGGAAAGAGAAAGGCAGAATGGAAAGACAGTATCTTCATTAAACTATAGTATGGGCATACTGTTTTGCAAAAGTATGAGAATGTAGACCTACGATGAGAGATTTAGAAATGTCTAGAGGGATATGTCATCATTGGTTATAAAGAGGGACCGTAAAAGGGATCAGAGATTGTGCCTTAAAGGAATCCCTCGCATGCAAATTATTTAGTTATTTCCTTGTTCCTTGTTCCCATTCAGCTCTGAATCTGCCTATAATGTTTCATAACATTGACATTAGTGCTCGTCTCGTGAGCCAGACTCAAAGTATGACTGGCTGAGGGGATATTATATTAGTGCTCCAACCAGAGATGGAAAAGGTCTTTGACCAGAATACGGCTCAGAGCAAAACATATTATATTTGACTAATGGTTGTTGTCATCATACACATCTCATAACACAGATGCTTGGCGATTAATTTGAAACAAACCAAAAAGTTCGGAACCCTATTATGCTCCTAATATCACCTTTTAATAGTGACAATGTTTTGATCCGTTGTGGATTGAAAACATTGTCACTTTTAAAAGCTTTTATTACATAACGACAGTGTGTTCTTATGCAAATGCAATGTATCAGGTGCTGTGACGTTTATAGTCAGTTCACAGTTTCCTAAACTAAGTGGTGGAACGCCCTTCCATTCTCATTCCATGTGGGTGTATATGTCATGCTCACTCACTTGATAATGCTCTCAGGGATGTTCACATACTCCAATGGAATTATATCTTGTAGCTCCACCAGGCTGTTCACATACTTTATCTTACTGCTGAACTACAGAGAGAGAGGGTGAGAGAAGGGTAGGGAGAGGGGAGATGGGGCAGTGGTGGGAAAGGAGGAGAGGTGGCAGAGAATGGGGAGAGGGGCAAGACAAAGGCATGATAGTAAAACTTTTTGTAACACAACTTAAAGCTGACAGGTTGATGCGTTTTTACTTGTTATAAGCATAAAGCTCAGACACAATACAATACTTAGCACCTCTGAGTGGTGGCAGTCAATCTCTTTTGTGTTCACACAGCAAAGTCCTCAGCCACTCAGCCTTGTTAAAATACTCCAAACCAGAAGGTGGCAGTAGCGTTGTTTGGCAATACATATCTATGCGTATTGCTTATAGTCTAGATTCCAAGCTATCTGCGCTAACGCTGCAATTTCGTAGAAAGCACTTGTTCATACAAGCCAGATGGCCATAGCTAGATAACTACCAAGCAAGATGATGAAGAAATAATTTAATTCACTTTCCATAAACCATTACTGTCAGTGCCAGCCCATAGCCAAATTATTAGCTAGCTAGCTTCAGAAAGTATTCATACCCCTTGACTTATTCCACATTTTGTTCTGTTACAGCCTGAATTCAAAATGGACAAAACATTTTTTTCCCTCACCCATCTACACGCAATACCCCATAATGACAAAGTGAAAACATGTTTTTAGAAATCTTTGCAAATTTATTGAAAATGAAATACAGAAATATCTCATTTACATAAGTATTCACACCCCTGAGTCAATACTTTGTAGAAGCACCTATCAAATCATAGACTTAATTATAACATGAAAACACACATAAATACCTTAGGTCATTAATATGGTCAAATCCGGAAACTATCATTTCGAAAATAAAACATTTAATCTTTCAGTGAAATACGGAACCGTTCCGTATTTTATCTAATGGATGGCATCCCTAAGTCTAAATATTGCTGTTACATTGCACAACCTTCAATGTTATGTCATAATTATGTACAATTCTGGCAAATTAATTAAGGTCTTTGTTAGGAAGAAATGGTCTTCACATAGTTCACGACGAGCCGGGCGGCCCAAACTGCTGCATATACCCTGACTCTGCTTGCACGGAACGCAAGAGACGTGACGCAATTTCTCTAGTTTAACAAAAATCATGTTAGCAGGCAATATTAACTAAATATGCAGGTTTAAAAATATATACTTGCGTATTGATTTTAAAGAAAGGCATTTATGTTTATGGTTAGGTACACATTGGTGCAACAACAGTGCTTTTTTCGCGAATGCGCTTTTGTTAAATCATCACCCGTTTGTAGGCTGTGATTCGATGAGAAATTAGCAGGCACCGCATCGATTATATGCAACGCAGGACAAGCTAGATAAACTAGTAATGTCATCAACATGTGTAGTTAACTAGTGATTATGTTAAGATTGATTGTTTTTTATAAGAGAAGTTTAATGCTAGCTAGCAATTTACCTTGGCTTCTTGCTGCACTCTTGTAACAGGTGGTCAGCCTGCCACGCAGTCTCCTCGTGGAGTGCAATGTAATCGGCCACAATCGGTGTCCAAAAATGCTGAATACCGATTGTTATGAAAACTTGAAATCTGCCCTAATTAAATCGTCCATTCCAATTAATCGGTCGACCTCTACTACTTTCCCATCACATCTGAAATCAGGGTTGAAGTTTAACACCCACACAGCAGTCAATACAAAGTGAAATCCATAAATAAACAAATACATATTTATAAATTGATAAAACATTCTAAATTGACATTGGGATACATGCCATGTAGGAACCTTGGAAGAACTTTGTCATATATGCAGGCATCAGTGAGCTGCTACTAACACACACACGCGCGCGCCCACACACACACACATGGAGAGACCTCATGCAATGGGATTCAAATAAATGTAACTGATCTATTACTGGTCCTGCATCATAGAGAATAAATAGAACACCAACACATGTCAAACACAGTCTCACAAACACATACTTGTTAACACAGTCTCACAAACACATACTTGTTAACACAGTCTCACAAACACATACTTGTTAACATAGTTCCAAACACATACCTTGACTCTGGACCAACTTGCCACCACCACACATTTATCCTGTAGGATCTGTACTGCACTCCTGTGGTCATACATCATACTGCAGCTCAATGTCACAGCCACTCACCTCCCTTGCTAATCACCAGTCTATTCTAGTCTAGTCAATAAAGGTTCAAAAAGGTATTAGATATTGATCCACTAATGGAATTTTAATAACCTGGTCCTAGATCTGTTTGTGTGCTCTTGCCAACTCCTATGGTAATTGTCATGTCAAACTTGCCAACCAAGACAGCACAAACAGATCTGGGTCCGGGCTGGTAAAGAACTTACCTGGAGAGTAGAAAGTGGGCATAACCATCAGGAACATACGGGGTCTGCTCTTCAGTCTCCTAATGGGCATGGTCTTCAAGAAGATACTGAGCGTTGCCTGTGGGGTCGTATGGCTCTTCTGGAGTTCTGGAGTGGACTTTACGTTCAGCCTCCCAGTGGGCCTGGCCGTCACTCTCATAATGGCTATACTCATCAGATTGGTCTTTGTCATTGCCTTCAGCATGGTAGTAGTAGGAAGTAGTAGTATGTCCTTCATTTTCATAATGTTGGCTGAGGCCAGCATCTCTCATATCTGCAGCATGGTTGTGGGTTTGGTAGTAGGCATGGCCTTCAGTGTCATGGAGGTTGTGTGTGGGGTGGTCAGCGTAGTCATATCCATACTGGGTGTCAGTGTTGTCGGCTTGGTCCTGACTCGCTGTCCACTGGTGAGGAACACCAGGTTTGATGGCTCCAAGAATGGGATGTAACATCTTCAAGTATGGAGGTGGGGAAAATGACTAAATGGGTGACAAATACATAGCAAACACGTAATAATCACTGACTATCAGTCATTCTCAGTAATGTCCACTAAAGACTGCACAATCTCAGTTTAGAAATCAGAGTCATATTCACACACACACCTTGTGTGAGACAGAGGGGAGCTGACTCCATTAGCTGTGGTGGGGATACAGCTGTAATGAGACAGGTAATGCATATTTAATGAGGCGTAAACAGATTTATAAACACACACACACAGTGCTGAGATCAAAGCCTTCCACAACACACACACACAAATTGATCCCTTGTATCCTCTCCAAAAAGCTTGGTTCATGCTGGAGAGGGGTATGAGGCCACACGGGTCAATATCCTCTCTCTACCCTGTTCACCCACCTCATTCTTCCCTCACATAGAACACACGATCTTACTCTCTTGATAGCTTTTAACTCTGCTTCCACAGTCCGTGCTACTTTACAAATACACAGCAGCTGTGTAAAGGCCCATACACACTCCATAGAAAAGACATGATGGCCCCAGGGCAAACACAAAGAAGAAGAATACGTTGGGCAATTAAGCCTGGCTCGCGGTCAGCAGCCCAATTCATCCCAAAGGTAATCGATGGGGTTGAGTTCAGGGCTCTGTGCAGGCCAGTCAAGTTCTTCCACACCGATCTCGACAAACCATTTCTGTATGGACCTAGCTTTGTGCACGGGGGCATTGTCATGCTGAAACAGGAAAGGGCCTTCCCCAAACTGTTGCCACAGAGTTGGAAGCAAAGAATCGTCTACAATGTCATTGTACGCTATAGCGTTAAGATTTCCCTTCACTGGAACTAAGGGGCCGAGCCCGAACCATGAAAACAGCCCCAGACCATTATTTATCCACCAATCTTTACAGTTGGCACAATGCATTTGGGCAGGTAGTGTTTTCCTGGCATCCACCAAACCCAGATGGTGAAGAGTGATACATCACTCCAGAAAACGTGTTTCCACTGCTCCAGAGACCAATTGGGGTGAGCTTTACACCACTCCAGCCGACGCTTGGCATTGCGCATGGTGATCTTAGGCTTGTGTGCAGCAGCTTGGCTATAAAACCCATTTAATAAAACTCCAGACAAACATTTATTGTGCTGACGTTGCTTCCAGAGACAGTTTGGAATGAGTGTTGCAACCGAGGACAGACAATTTTTACGCGAACAGGCAGGTCCCGTTCTGTGAGCTTGTGTGGCCTACCACTTCACGGCTGAGCCATTGTTGCTCCTAGACGTATCCACTTCAAAATAACGGCACTTCCAGTTGACTGGGGCAGCTCTCGCAAGGCAGAAATTTGACGAACTGACTTGTTGGAAAGGTGGCATCCTATGATGGTGCCACGTTGAAAGTCACTGAGCTCTTCAGTAAGACCATTCCACTGTCAATGTTTGTCTATGAAGATTACATGGCTGTGTTCCTCGATTTTATACACCTGTCAGCAATGGGTGTGGCTGAAATAGCCAAATCCACAAATTTGAAAGGGTGTCCACGTACTCTTGTATATACATTGTATTTCCTAGGTGATCTGTGTATACCACTCTTCTAGGTGATGTGTATATAACTCTGGGCTAGGTGATGTGTGTGTATCTATGTAGGTCTGCAAAATAACACATACCTGGTTGAGAATGTAAGAGTTGTCTGAGTACACTGCCACCTGCTGGCGTGGATGGCGAGGGTCACTCTGGTGAGATGAGACTACGACTAGACTCTCATAACCATGGTGGTGATAGAATGACTGGAGCTCCCCAACCAGGCCATGACGAGCATTCCAGTACTAGGTGGTCATATGAAAGTAGGAAATATGTGTGTTAGATTTAAAGACTCTCTCCATCCTCCCTAGCGCAAAACTTTTTTAATATTAGTATCTCAAATGGTGTAGCTCAACAAAGTCATATAGATGATTTGCACATAATGCACCCAAAATGCAAATATAAAGTACCAGTCAAAAGTTTGAACACACCTACTTAGTCAAGGGTTTCTTTATTTTTACTATTTTCTACATTGTAGAATAATAGTGAAGACATCAAAACTATGAAATAATACATGGAATCATGTAGTGACCAAAGAAATGTTAAACAAATCCAAATATATTTTATATTTTAGATTGTTCGAAGTAGACACCCTTTGGCTTGATGATAGCTTTGTTCACTCTTGGCATTCTCTCAACCAGTTTCATGAGGAATGATTTTCCAACAGTCTTGAAGGAGTTCCCACATATGCTAAGCACTTGTTGGCTGCTTTTCCTTCACTCTGCGGTCCAACTCATCCCAAACCATCTCAATTGGTTTGAGGTCGGGTGATTGTGGAGGCCAGGTCATCTCATGCAGCACTCCACCACTCTCCTTCTTGGTCAAACAGCCCTTACACAGCCTGGAGGTGTGTTTTGGATCATTGTCCTGTTGAAAAACAAATGATAATCCCACCAAGTGCAAACCATATGGGATGGCGTATCACTGCAGAATGTTGTGGAAGCCATGCTGGTTAAGTGTGCCTTGAATTCTAAATAAATCACTGACAGTGTCACCAGCAAAGCACCCCCACACCATCACACCTCCTCCCCCATGCTTCACGGTGGGAACCACACTTGCTGAGATCATCCGTTCACCTACTCTGCGTCTCACAAAGACTTGGTGGATGGAACAAAAATCTAAAATTTGGACTCATCAGACCAAAGAACAGATTTCCACCGGTCTAATGTTCATTGCTTGGGTTTCTTGGCCCAAACAAGTCTCTTATTCTTATGGGTGTCCTTTAGTAGTGGTTTCTTTGCAGCAATTTGACCACGAAGACCTGATTCACACAGTCTCCTCTGAACAGTTGATGTTGAGATGTGTTTGTTACTTGAACTCTGTGAAGCATTTATTTGGGCTGCAATCTGAGATGCAGTTAACTCTAGTGAACTTATCCTCTGCAACAGAGGTAACTCTGGGTCTTCCTTTCCTGTGGCAGTCCTCATGAGAGCCAGTTTCATCATAGTGCTTGATGGTTTTTGCAACTGTACTTGAAAAAGTGTAAAAGTTCTTGACATTTTCTGGATTGACTGACCTTCATGTCTTAAAGTAATGATGGACTGTCATTTCTTGTTTATTTGTGCTGTTCTTGCCATAATATGGACTTGGTCTTTTACCAAATAGGGCTATCTTCTGTATATCACCCCTAGCTTGTCACAACACAATGGATTGGCTCAAATGCATTGAGGAAAGAAAATCCGGCACACGGCACACCTTCTAATTGAAATGCGTTCCTGGTGACTACCTCATGAAGCTGGTTGAGAGAATGCCAAGAGTGTGCAAAGCTGTCATCAAGGCAAAGAGTGACTACTTTGAAGAGTCTAAAATATAAATGTTTATTTGTTTAACACTTTTTTGGTTACTACCTGATTCCATGTGTTATTTCATACGTTTGATCTCTTCACTATTAGTCTACAACGTTAGTCTGCTTACAGGGTAAGTAAACAAATTTGTAATTTGGGTGAGCTATCCCTTTAATATTCATAAATTCTTTATCTAAACCTTTTTATGCCACTTACAAAACTCCACTTAAACCGATATAAAAACTTTTTGGTCCCCGGTCAAATTGTTTGTATCGAGTCAAAAGTGTTTTTAAAGAATGTTTTTGTCTATTTTGATGAGAGACGAAGCTGTCAGGGCACAGAGAGGGGTAAAGAGACATTTGATGATTTATCGTTTGGAAATTAACTGTTTGCTCTTAACACATCAAACATTCCAAGATTATGGTAATTCACTGACAGCTCCATTGATTGATGGAGAGAAAGTTGCATTAATTAATGGATTTGTTTGTCAAGGGAGCTTGTTTTTTTCCATCTAGGTTATTTCTCTCTTCAATGATTAACAATGATGCTGTACATCCCTAATTTGCAAGACAATGAAAAAATGAAAAAAGTGTATAAGTGTTACATTTTAAAACAAATAGCGAAATGAATCACTACATTTGTTGTATGATGGTTGTTTGTTTTTTCAATGGTGCACAAGTTAACATACTTGTATGCTTTTAAATAACACCCTTAATTTTTTAAAGAAACCTATATGTCATTATAACTTTGAAAAATACAGGGAAATTGTCAACACATTAAAACACAACTTTATATCAAATATAAACAAAAAGATAACATGAAATGAATAGACTTAGAAAATGAACAAATCTTGTTTAAATAAGTACTGTGTGTACAAGTACATTGTAATTGCATGAATGATATGGGTAAAGAAACTTCCCTCAGTCTCCTCCCCTGGCGTTTCCAGATAAATGAAGGAAAATTCTGGCATTAAGACTGGTATAATGTGTCCTGGGACAGGAAGCAGTTTATGAGCTATTGTAACGAAGGATAGGAAGTGAATAGCTACTGCACATGTGCAGAGGCAACAGTGGATATCTATAAGAGGTTGACATACTATGTCTAGGGAATTTTCAATCACTCCTCTCTTTGCATATTCTGCAAACTTGTTATACACCATTCCAGGCTATATGCCCTGTGCTATGTCTGTGTAGGTGCGTACGACACACCTGAGTGTGTGTGTGTGTATGCGGAGTGCATTGTGAGTTGTGTGATCCGTGTCTGTGTGGTGTGTGAAGGCCCAGTAGAAGGGATGGATGGAAGGATGTTGTAGAGAATGTTGTTCACAGAGATGTGAAGGCTGAGTTCATATTAACCTACGTGGATGAGGGCCGCACGGCTTCTCTCTCAACTCTACTCCTGCAGAATATGGCTGCTGTCAG
The DNA here is from genome assembly GCF_002021735.2 of Oncorhynchus kisutch. Classification (NCBI taxonomy): domain Eukaryota; kingdom Metazoa; phylum Chordata; class Actinopteri; order Salmoniformes; family Salmonidae; genus Oncorhynchus; species Oncorhynchus kisutch. The sequence goes on along the minus strand of NC_034176.2, from coordinate 18,755,069 downwards.
GGAGAGCCCCATCAATCTGCTGAAACACAACTGTCACCCCCGGCGACACAGTCATTTCTCACCAGCGATATCCTGATAAGTGCTATCAGGCCTCCGAAGCCTTGTTAAAAACAAACATATTCACACAATGTATATAATATGTCGACTCATGAATGCAATTATACAACCAGTGATGTGCACAAACCTTGACTCCCCCACGCACGCACACACAAGCTGGAAAACACAGAGAAAGTAAAGCGCAAATCAGATGACACGCAGAGCCACAGTCTGTCTGCCATTTGTTTGTAACGCGAGTAAATTACAAGCCACATCCCCCCCATGCTCACCCCCCAAGATCCCCAAATCATCAGCTAAAATTTCACTTACTAACCTCATGATACCAACAATACCAAACACATTGCCTAAAAGCACAGAACCCATGTTCTAAACTTTAAAACACTATCTCAGTCTGAGTTATTTCTAAAGAGTTTTTCCTCCACGAAGATTCCCTCCCCCCTCCCCAGTCATTCCACCCATTCCAACTGAGCCTCTCACGTTCCTCTCCTTAAGCCACCCCATGGTTTTGTATCTCTCATGTACAGAATCTAACAATGTAAGTCTATACAAACGCACTGGAATAAGATATAAATCTATGTAAGTCTTTACAAATGTACTGGAGTACTGTAAAGGTTGCTGGATCGAATCCCTGGGCTGACAAGGTCAAATTTGTCGTTGAGCTCACACATTTCAGTTGAATGCATTCAGTTGTACAACTGACTAGGTATCCCAAATCAAATCAAATTTTATTGGTCACATACACATGCTTAGCAGATGTTAATGTGAGTGTAGCGAAATGCTTGTGCTTCTAGTTCTGACAAAACAGTAATAAATAACAAGTAATCTAACAAATTCACAACAACTACCTTATACACACAAATGTAAAGGGATGAATGAGAATATGTACATATAAATATATGGATGAGCGATGGCCATGCGGCATAGGCAAGATGCAATAGATGGCATAGGATACAGTATGAGTAATGTAGGATATGTAAACATTATTAAAGTGCCATTATTTAAAGTGACTAGTGATACCTTTATTAAGTCCATATATTAAAGTGGCCAGAGATTTGAGTCAGTATGTTGGCAGCAGCCTCTCTGTGTTAGTGGTGCCTGTTTTACAGTCTGATGGCCTTGAGATAGAAGCTGTTTTTCAGTCTCTCGGTCCCAGCTTTGATGCACCTGCACTGATCTCGCCTTCTGGATGATAGCGGGGTGAACAGGCAGTGGCTCAGGTGGTTGTTGTCCTTGATGATCTTTTCGGCCTTCCTGTGACATTGGGTGCTGTAGAGTGTCCTGGAGGGCAGGTAGTGTGCCCCCGGTGATGCGTTTTGCAGACCGTTTTGCAGACTGCACTACTCTCTAGAGAGCCTTGGTTGAGGGCTATGCAGTTGCTGTACCAGGCGGTTATACAGCCCAACAGGATGCTCTCGATTGTTCTTCTGTAAAAGTTTGTGAGTATTTTAGGTGACAAGCCAAATTTCTTCAGCCTACTGAGGTTGAAGAGGCGCTGTTGAGCCTTCTTCACCACTCTGTCTGTGTGGGTGGACCATTTCAGTTTGTCCGTGATGTTCCATAATAAATGACTGGAAATAATATACATTTTGGTCAATATAACTAGATGAATGAGATGAACATGGGAGGTAAAGCCATAAACAGCTGATGCCTTTCTTTGTCTCTCGATACTTTGTTGCTTCATGTTTTACCTTCCTCTATTCATCTCAGTCTGCCTGTCTCTATACTTCCCTCTATCTATGCTCTATTCTATCTATCCCCCTTCTCACTCTTCCTCTTTTCACTCTCCCTCCCCTCCTCTCTCTCCCTCCTCTCTCTCTCTCCCCTCCCCTTCTTTCCCCCCTCCCCCTAGTTCTGTTTGCTCCACAGGTAGTGAGTCTTTAGTGTCTCCTCCAACCTGCCGTCATTATGCAGAATAATAGCCTTAGGTATAAACTGGTGCTCCATAACTCACACCCCGCGCGCAAATTCCCATGCAAACACAGTCAAAGCAAAACCACATTTCCTGCTGTCGACAACATCTCAGGCAAAGAATTAATCAACCATTCATCCATTTAGGCTCTTTGCATACCCTTTCTGTCAAAAACACAATGCTCAGAGAGCTCCGGCGCTCTTCTGAGGCGATCGTTTCATCGCCCTGATGAATCCATCAAGCTAGGTTTGATTTATACATCTGTCTGTGATCACAGCAGTACAGCGTCTGCATGGAGTGGCAAGGAGCGAGCTGACACCATCCTCTCTGCACAACTCTGTGGAGCTTTGGGAGACAGACTGGATGGGGGTAAGGGGCGGTAAGGGGAGGAGGTGGAGAGGTAAGTTTGTCACACAACATACGCACAAATGTAACTTGGATATTCTGCCCATGTGCTTGATTCACCCAACAACATGGTAAAAGATTTGGGGCTAGAATCTATCAATGCATTGTTTTTTTGCTTACTTACCTACCATTGATATTTTTGCCCAAATCAACTCAAAGGGAGGGATATGTCCCAAACAACGGCAGAATGAGTCCAGTGAGCAACATGTAAACATATACAAAAACTAAAAGTATAGCCATTGGCGATATCAAATCTCTAAAGAAGCCATGGGATGCTTACGAAATTCACCTCACTTCTTTTGTCTTTTCAAAGATGGATATTCTCTCGTGACAGACTGTCAAACAGTAGTTAGCTACCAGGAGATTTGGTTATGGGTTCCGACATTAGGGCAGAGGCCCACTCTTTAATCTTAGTCCCTGGGAGGGCCGCCCTGCACCTGCTATCCCAGAGCCCGTCTCAACAGAAAAGCATTTGGAGCGCTGTGACTGCAGGCCCATAATTAGCACAGATAATTATTTGCAAGGGGTGCTGGGTAAAACTGTCCTGGCATAAATAAATAATAAGGAAGGCTCAGAGACTAATAAACAAAATTAACATACCCTCTAACACAGACAAACACAATGATGAGACACAAACACTTGCATGCTCAGAAACACAAACATTGTAAACACTCTTTGCAGCTAAAATGGCAGGTAAAACAACAACAAAAGAAAAACATCTCTAACTGTGGCACAAAGACATAGAACCCCACCCCCCCACCCACCTCACACAAACTCACTCTCATGAATATGGTAACGTCTCTATGCACGTGGCTCCAGGCTTCTATGTCTCCTACAGTTCATCAACTCCTCAGCATGCCGACACCAACCAACACTTCAACTGCCGCGGCTAATTACCAGGCTTGCCGTTAGTTTAGCAGAAAACACCAAGACCCTGCATCTCCTAACATTTGTCAGCATTCCATTTATTCTGTTTGGGAATATTATTTTACAATTTTAACCCAATGAAATATAAATACGTTATTGACAATGAAAAACTATGTGGCTCCTCTTGGAGATAAGATACATATTAAGATTGTGTTAAAATGTCCCCCCCAAAAATCCTTTAAGTATTACTTGTTAGGATGCTGGAAGCTACTTTTTGGGGTATTTGTGTAAAGAAGGAAAGTGTAGGCACTTTCTACTGTACGAAACTTGGAACCGAGATGTGAATGGGGTTTGAGGTAGGTTTCTAAACCGAAATGTAATTTGTACAAGTAACTTCATTACTGCAGAGATAAAGAGGAAAGAGAGAGAGAGAGATACAAAGAGAGAGACAGAGAGCAAGAGAGAGAGAGAGAGAGAGAGAGACAGAGAGAGAGACAAAGAGAGAGACAGAGAGAGAGAGACAGACAGAGAGAGAGACAGAGAGAGACAGACAGAGAGAGAGACAGAGAGAGAGAGAGACAGAGAGCGACAGAGAGACAGAGAGAGAGAGAGAGAGAGAGAGACAGAGAGCGACAGAGAGACAGAGAGAGACAGACAGAGAGAGAGAGAGACAGAGAGCGACAGAGAGACAGAGAGAGAGACAGAGAGAGAGACAGAGAGAGACAGAGAGAGAGAGTGACAGAGAGAGAGAGAGAGAGAGTGACAGAGAGACAGAGAGAGAGAGAGAGAGACAGAGAGCGACAGAGAGACAGAGACAGACAGAGAGAGAGAGAGAGAGAGTGACAGAGAGACAGAGAGAGAGAGAGAGAGACAGAGAGACAGAGAGACAGAGAGAGAGACAGAGAGAGAGAGAGAGAGAGTGACAGAGAGACAGAGAGAGAGAGTGCTCCAGATGGCTCAATCACTCTGAAGAGTTGAAGAAATCGCTTTGTTTTACCAACAAGTAAATTTGCTAAATAATAAATAAATGCTCCCATTTTGGAACATGTTTTTTTGTGAAAGTTAGATGCACTTACGGCTGATTATCTCGCTTTGCTTAAACCGAGTCAGAGGAGCACAGATACTACATGCACAGAGACAAACATCTAGTCACAGCAACACAGAGAAACACAGACATACACAGGAACACTTTATTTGGTAGTCCCAAATAGATGCTTTGTAGAAGTTCTGCAGATGTTCAACTAACTGTCAACAACATTTCCATTAACTATACACTAACCCCATACATACAGTGCCTTCATGAAGTATTCATACCCCTTGTTATTCCAAATGTTGAAGTGTTACAGCCTGAATTCTAAATGGATTTTATATATATATATATATATGTGCCCCCATCTACACACAATACCACATAATAACAAAGCAAAAACATGTTTTTAGAATTTTTTGCCAATTGACTGAAAATGAATACAGAAATATCTCATGACACCCTTGTGTCAATACTTTGTAGAAGCACCTTTGGCAGTGGTTACAGCTGTGAGTCTTTCTGGGTAAGTCTCTAAGAGCTTTCCACACCTGGATTGTGCAAAATTTGTCCATTACTCTTTTCAAAAGTCTTCAAGTTCTGTCAAATGTGTGTTAAATCATTACTAGACAAAGATTTTCAGGTCTTGCCAAAGATTTTAGTCTTTAGTCTAAACTAAAGATTTTAGTCTAAACTCTAACCCGGCCACTCAGGAACATTCCCTGTCTTCTTGGTAAGCAACTCCAGTGTAGATTTGGCCTTGTGTTTTAGGTTATTGACCTGCTGAAAGGTTAATTAATCCCCCAGTGTTTGTTGGAAAGCAGACTGAACCAGGTTTTCCTGGTTGCATATCAATAGAGTTGCCATTGATAGTTTTTTTTATAGTTTAGCATCAGATTATAGGGAAATATCCTGATAAAGTGTGGCCTACTGATCCACTTGTACAGTTCTACAGACAGAAACAGTGACAGGTGTACAGATGTCTGAACGATGAAAATAATTTATTAGTAATGTTGATCCACCAGACAGTGACATTGGATTGTAACGGTCTTCCTTATGGATTGATTTCAGTCTTTCTAGTCCCTCCTCCTCACTCTCTTCTATCCATACTGCATCAGTACAGGCAGACTGATGTATATTTGTCCAGACTGATGTATCTATCCACATAAGTACTTACACCCAACACACTCAGGGGCTTATTCTTGTGCTAACAAGACAATCAGCGCTACAAATCGCTTCTACAGCACTAGTAAAAATCTCCAATTCCTCTCTCTTTACCCACACCCACAAAGATAATCACACACACATACACACTAGAGAACACGCACACATGCACACACACTCCATTACGGGCTAATTGAATCTAATTTATTTAGTTTTTGAAAAGCATTTAAGGCAAACCTAAATGATGTGCTTAGCGTTTTGTTCTTCTCAAACACAATTAAAAAATAATATATAAATATATACATACTGCATATAACGGATTCATTTGGAGCCCTCGCAGATCATTAGTAACCCACCATGATGCTGCTGAGTCGCGCGTCCGCTGGCTCCACCGACGCCCCTGGCCATTTATTCTATATTAAGTCCCTAATGGGCCCTCTCCTTGGGCTGGTAAAATATGCACAGAAGTCCAGCGCACAAAGCCATTCAAATGAATAGTTATTTATTCGCTAAACGAGGATCTGATGTTTAATGTTCCTTGGACGTAGGTAGTTCCGGGGGAGCAAGCGCTACCCCTACAGCTATAGACATCATTTATTTTACACATACCCTAATATCTCACGCCAGGCGGCAGGGGAGAAAAATGACTTGGGAAAAGCAAAAGATATAAAAAAAATTATAAATGAATTGGAGAAACACATTAGAAGTTGCAGCAGAGAGAGCAGGGAGGAATACAAAAGCACAAGCACGCAGGTGTCTGGAAGCACCCTCTGTGAGTGAGTGTGTGTGTGTGTGTGTGTGTGTGTGTGTGTGTGTGTGTGTGTGTGTGTGTGTGTGTGTGTGTGTGTGTGTGTGTGTGTGTGTGTGTGTGTGTGTGTCGAGCCTTGCTCCCTTGTGGCTTCCAGTTTCCACAGTGAGAAGTGGAGTGGCTAGGCCAAGTAGAGGTTTATAATGCAGAGCCAGGTTTGACAGGTAGAGGTTTATAATGCAGAGCCCATGGTGGACAGGTAGAGGTTTATAATACAGAGCCCAGGGTGGACAGGTAGAGGTTTATAATGCAGAGCCCATGGTGGACAGGTAGAGGTTTATAATACAGAGCCCAGGGTGGACAGGTAGAGGTTTATAATACAGAGCCCAGGGTGGACAGGTAGAGGTTTATAATGCAGAGCCCAGGGTGGACAGGTAGAGGTTTATAATGCAGAGCCCAGGGTGGACAGGTAGAGGTTTATAATGCAGAGCCCATGGTGGACAGGTAGAGGTTTATAATACAGAGCCCAGGGTGGACAGGTAGAGGTTTATAATACAGAGCCCAGGGTGGACAGGTAGAGGTTTATAATGCAGAGCCCAGGGTGGACAGGTAGAGGTTTATAATGCAGAGCCCAGGGTGGACAGGTAGAGGTTTATAATGCAGAGCCCATGGTGGACAGGTAGAGGTTTATAATACAGAGCCCAGGGTGGACAGGTAGAGGTTTATAATGCAGAGCCCATGGTGGACAGGTAGAGGTTTATAATACAGAGCCCAGGGTGGACAGGTAGAGGTTTATAATACAGAGCCCAGGGTGGACAGGTAGAGGTTTATAATGCAGAGCCCAGGGTGGACAGGTAGAGGTTTATAATGCAGAGCCCTTGGTGGACAGGTAGGGGTTTATAATGCAGAGCCCAGGGTGGACAGGTAGAGGTTTATAATACAGAGCCCATGGTGGACAGGTAGAGGTTTATAATACAGAGCCCAGGGTGGACAGGTAGAGGTTTATAATGCAGAGCCCAGGGTGGACAGGTAGAGGTTTATAATACAGAGCCCAGGGTGGACAGGTAGAGGTTTATAATACAGAGCCCAGGGTGGACAGGTAGAGGTTTATAATACAGAGCCCAGGGTGGACAGGTAGAGGTTTATAATACAGAGCCCAGGGTGGACAGGTAGAGGTTTATAATACAGAGCCCATGGTGGACAGGTAGAGGTTTATAATGCAGAGCCCATGGTGGACAGGTAGAGGTTTATAATTCAGAGCCCAGGATGGACAGGTAGAGGTTTATAATACAGAGCCCAGGGTGGACAGGTAGAGGTTTATAATACAGAGCCCAGGGTGGACAGGTAGAGGTTTATAATGCAGAGCCCAGGGTGGACAGGTAGAGGTTTATAATGCAGAGCCCATGGTGGACAGATAGAGGTTTATAATACAGAGCCCATGGTGGACAGGTAGGGGTTTATAATACAGAGCCCAGGCTGGACAGGTAGAGGTTTATAATGCAGAGCCCATGGTGGACAGGTAGAGGTTTATAATACAGAGCCCAGGGTGGACAGGTAGAGGTTTATAATACAGAGCCCAGGGTGGACAGGTAGAGGTTTATAATGCAGAGCCCAGGGTGGACAGGTAGAGGTTTATAATGCAGAGCCCATGGTGGACAGATAGAGGTTTATAATACAGAGCCCATGGTGGACAGGTAGGGGTTTATAATACAGAGCCCAGGGTGGACAGGTAGAGGTTTATAATGCAGAGCCCATGGTGGACAGGTAGAGGTTTATAATACAGAGCCCAGGGTGGACAGGTAGAGGTTTATAATACAGAGCCCAGGGTGGACAGGTAGGGGTTTATAATTCAGAGCCCATGGTGGACAGGTAGAGGTTTATAATTCAGAGCCCAGGGTGGACAGGTAGAGGTTTATAATGCAGAGCCCAGGGTGGACAGGTAGGGGTTTATAATTCAGAGCCCAGGATGGACAGGTAGGGGTTTATAATTCAGAGCCCAGGGTGGACAGGTAGGGGTTTATAATGCAGAGCCCAGGGTGGACAGGTAGGGGTTTATAATTCAGAGCCCAGGGTGGACAGGTAGGGGTTTATAATTCAGAGCCCAGGGTGGACAGGTAGAGGTTTATAATTCAGAGCCCAGGATGAACAGCCTCCACCAAGGAGGAATAAGGGTTGGCACTCTGCTTTAGGGCAGGTAGCGTTCTCCTGAGATCCGCCAAACCCAGATTAGTCCATCGGACTGCAAGATGGTCAAGAGTGATTTCCACTGCTCAAGAGTCCAGCTGACGCTTGGCATTGCGTATGGTGATCTTAGGCTTGTGTGCGGTTGCTCGGCCATGGAAACCTATTTAATGAAGCTCCCGACTAACAGTTCTTGTGCTGACGTTGCTTCCAGAGGCAGTTTGGAACTCGGTGGTGAGTGTTGCAACCGAGGACAGACTATGTTTACGCGTTACGTGTTTCAGCACTCGGCGGTCCAGTTCTGTGAGCTTATGTGGCCTACCACTTCGCAGCTGAGCCGTTATTGCCACTTCACAATAACAGCATTTACAGTTGACTGGGGCATCTCTAGCAGGGCAGAAATTTTAATGAACTGACTTGTTGGAAAGGTGGCATCCTATGAGGGTACCACTTTGAAAGTCACTGAGCTCTTCAGTAAGGCCATTCTATTGCCAAACTTTGTCAACGGAGATTGCATGTCTGTGTGCTCGATTTTATACACCTGTCAGCAATGGGTGTGGCTGAAATAGCCGAATCCACTCATTTGAAGGGATGTCCACAGAGGGCCCCATAAAAACACAGGCAAAAGTCTGTCATTAAAAGTTGTCATAAAAAGTTTAAGACTAAGTCAATGGGGAAGAAATGCTTTACATTTGCTACCTGACACCGAATGAAGGTTTTGACTTCTGTGGTGTGTCATAAGTTCTGTTTTAAAGCACTATACAATTTTTTTCTTAGGATTCCTTTAATTTGCCAGTCAAGTTGGATAAGAGAATTGTTCGCATTAAATGTATCCGAATATTCATACTTGTGCCCTAAATACGAGGCCGTTTGAAAGTTTTATAGTATTTGAAATTTCGAACATGTTGTATACTTTAAATGCCCGGATGTCATACTCATTTCACCATTTCATCTAGTAGAATTCGCTGCACACTATTGAGGAAGATAATAGTTTTTCACATCCATGTGTGTTCGACAACAGTTGATAATCAGAATAGGGGACACACTACAAAAATCAACGAATGGTGGGGAACAAGCCTGATTGCCCATTTGATGATGCCTTCTCAGTATGGATGAGAGGTATGTTGATATTTGTTGCATATTCCATACATCTGTACTGAACAGTACGTTATAAATAGTATGTAGTACGATTCGTTCACAGTATGCAGAAAGTTGTAGGCAAGTCAGATTTCGGACACGGCCCATGACTGACCAATTATATATATATAATATACACTACCGTTCAAAGGTTTGGGGTCACTTTGAAATAAAAGCTTTTTTTTTTGTCCATTAAAATAACATCAAATTGATTAGAAATACAGTGTAGACATTGTTAATGTTGTAAATGACTTGTAGCTGGAAACGGCAGATCCTTTTTAATAAAAAAAATATATATATTTTTTTATTTGACCCCTTTTTCTCCCCAATTTCATGGTATCCAATTGTTGTAGTAGCTACTATCTTGTCTCATTGCTACAAGTCCTCAATTTGATGTTATTATTTTTTCTTAAAAAAAACAAGGAAATGTCTAAGTGACCTTTGAATGGCAGTGTATACTTTTTACACAATTTAGTGTAAACACAAAATAACACTATCAGGGTAACCAAAAGGGGAAATTATGGGAGTTTATTTCCATTTCTAGTTTTGTTTTGCTAATGACCTTCGACCTTACCTTCAGATCTACTGACACAGTGGTGAACGATATGGTCAGCTCCCCATCAGAGAACTCCTTCAGCTCCTTCAGAAACATGTGCTCTATATCCATACCTGTAAAAAAACATACCCCATTCACCAGGAGTTCATGTTTGGAGGAAGCCAGCTAATATCGATTAGAACTATACTGTACGTTTAATGTCATTGTTTAGGCACAGGACATCTGGCTATAATGTAGACACAAATATATAAATACAAATACGAAATTATTCAAATGTATATACAAACTACATATCATTCAATAAAATTTGTAAATATCTCAATTCTAATTTCATTCCAAACAAATGTTTTTTAATTCAAATTTAAACTGTCTAGTCTAATTCCAATTCCATGTAAATTCTCCAGATCATGAGTTACACTGCCTTTAGACAGACAGACAGACAGACAGACAGACAGACAGACAGACAGACAGACATTACACTACACAAATAACCACATCTTTAACCTTGCCAGCTTTAAACACACACCTTGAAGCTGGGCCTCACCAGCGTTAGGACTGGTTGTTTCATCATACGGTGAGAAGCTGCTACTCTCCTGCAACACCCTCAGCAGCTCCTCTAGGTCCACTGAGCGATGGCCATCTTTGATCCACAGCCCCTCTGACTGCAGCCTCAGGGTCTCTGAGAAAACACACACCTGCTACATCAAAAACAAACCGATATTCAGTCATTGGTGTAATATTAGCTATACATGCTATTATGTTTGTATGTGGCACTAAAATGAAGGAAAAAATACTGACTGCAGAAATCTCAGGGACTTTGCATCAAGACTCTCATATCATACAGAGGCTAACAAATTGATGTCAGTGACATCAGTTAAATTCATTACACTTAGGAGCTGTTGGGTGGTACTGTGCTCCGTAAGCACAGCACACATACACACATAAGCATGCACGCACACCCTAGCCGGTACATCACAGCTAAAACAATAGATATAAGCAGGAAACGCAATGGAGAACAACAATCAGTCATTTCCTGATAACTTCCAGAGCTACTTAACCTCTCTAACAAGATTGCAGGCTTGTTTGACTGATTTATTGGCAGGGGAGGAACACACACACATGCACATACAGTCAACACTCACACACCATGTATGAGGCAGTGAGTCATAATGATGTATTTGACAAACACAACAAACCCAGTATACAGAGGGTATGAAAGAAACACACATGGACAGATGCAGACACACATACACACACTTACACACTCTGACCCTCTTGTATTCTCTCACTGCCTAGATGTCATGACTTGTTACCCTGCAGTCCCGTCCCTCCTAACTGCACACTCCTAACTGTTATAACCGAGTCATATTGGGGGCTTAGTGTGTGTCCTGCATCAGCCCATTACCCCCAGCGGGGGCACCATTGGTCCTCACCTCCTAGCAGCTCCCCCAGCAGCACGAAGATCTGCTCCAATGCCTCTTGAGGAATCTCCCTTGTGACGACCACCGCCATGCACAACACCCCTTCCCCTCCTGCCTGTTGCTCGTGGTGATGGACCACTCGGAGGATGCTGGACTTCAGAGCTTCATAGTCGGAGCTGGAACAGACAGAGGGAAGGGCACATTACACTAAAGCTTCACAAAGCCCTCAGGACCTGTCTGATATCCTAAACATACACTTTCATACTATACCACCTAATACACACGTCTGAGCAATACCAACACGCAAATGTACACACACGCACACACAAAATATCAACTACATGATTTGTGTGTGTGTGTCTGTGTGTGTAGCTGTTGAGCACATCGTCCCTCATCAGAGTGAGGGAGAGTTTTCCTCTGTGGTGGAGCTGTAGTAGGTTGATGTCGTCTTTCCACAACAGAGCAGACTCACACACCCACACAAGGTATCACAACGTCTCCCTGGCAAGCCCAAATCACATCGCTGACCACACAGGACCGGGACACTCACACAGCCTGAGCTCTCCTTCTGAGACACACACACACAAACAGACACACAGAAAGTACAAATACAAGACACGCAGATACATTTACAGTACTTGTCACGTTCTGACCTTTATTTCCGTTGTTTTGTCATTATTTAGTATGGTCAGGGCGTGAGTTGGGGTGGGCAGTCTATGTTTGTTTTTCTATGATTTTGGGATTTGTATGTTTTGGCCTAGTATGGTTCTCAATCAGAGGCAGGTGTCATTAGTTGTCTTTGATTGAGAATCATACTTAGGTAGCCTGAGTTTCACTGTTTGTTTGTGGGTGATCATCTATGTTGATTGCTTGTGTCAGCACAGTTCTCATTAGCTTCACGGTCGTTATTTCGTTTATTGTTTTTGTATAGTGTGTTTCAGTGTTCAGTGTTTTCTTTATTAAATATCAAGATGAACACAAACCACGCCGCATTTTGGTCCTCCGATCCTTCTCGCCTCTCCTCTTCAGATGAAGAGGAAGACCGTGATAGTACTAGTCAACATTTTGGACACACCCACTCATTCCAGGGTTTTTCTTTATTTTTACTATTTTCTACATTGTAGAATAAAGACATCAAATATATTTTGGTTTGTTTAACACTTTTTTGGTTACTACATGATTCCATATGTGTTATTTCATAGCTTGATGTCTTCACTATATAACATGTAAAAATAAACAAAACCTTGAATGAGTAGGTGTGTCCAAACTTTTGACTGGTTCTGTAAACTCAACCTCAAAACAAACTCAAAACAAATACTCAAAGGCTGTAATACATACACACACACAAACACACACATACAGTACACACATAAACCCCATGAACATGTTCTCACACATTACATGGCTGAGGAAGTAGGCGTAACTCAGTGTTGAAGCCACAGAATCTACATCTGGCTCCACCACTCCTAGAACAGCATGGACTTTATGACCCTCAGGTCCTGACGCCTGGAACAAACAAACATACTAACAAACAGGTTCAAAAGACCACACAGGATCCAATGTATTACATCAATAACATTTACATTTTGGTTTGTCGTTCCACAATTGCTGAACCTACATCTGTGGATTAGCAAGTATTTCAATGGGATGGGCTGACTTTGAAAAAGGATGGGATGGGATGGGATGGGAAAAGACTTTGAAAAAGTCATTTCAAACGTATTATGCATTATGTATTATGTATAACGTATTATGCAGCTTGTGACACGAAAGAAAGCTAAGTTGTGAGAAGGGGTGAAATCAGAGTGTAGGTAGAGATAGCTGAGATGATCTCATCTCCAGAGCGGTACGGGACAAGTATGACTGCGCTGAAATGCAGCACTCAGAAATCCATGCATAATGCAAAATATGATTTAATATGCATGAAAGAGATGACTAAGATTCATATACCCTGTGGTGGCCATGATGGTAGATCAGTGGTGTGTGTATTTGTATTTATTAAGGATCCCCAATAGCTGCTGCAAAGGCAGAAGCTACTCTACCTGGGGTCCAGCAACATTAAGGCAGTTATATACAATTTAAAATATTACATGACATTACATTTCATAACACTTTCCACAACACATTGTGTTCCCTCAGGCCACTACTCTACTATCACATATCTACAGTGGGGCAAAAAAGTATTTAGTCAGCCACCAATTGTGCAAGTTCTCCCACATAAAAAGATGAGAGAGGCCTGTAATTTTCATCATAGGTACACTTCAACTATGACGGACAAAATGAGAAAAAAAAATCCAGAAAATCACAATGTAGGATTTTTAATGAATCTATTTGCAAATTATGGTGGAAAATAAGTATTTGGTCAATAACAAAGTTTATCTCAATACTTTGTTATATATCCTTTGTTGGCACTGACAGAGGTCACACGTTTTCTGTAAGTCTTCACAAGGTTTTCATGCACTGTTTCTGGTATTTTGGCCCATTCCTCCATGCAGATCTCCTCTAGAGCAGTGATGTTTTGGGGCTGTTGCTGGGCAACACGGACTTTCAACTCCCTCCAAAGATTTTCTATGGGGTTGAGATCTGGAGACTGGCTAGGCCACTCCAGGACCTTGAAATGCTTCTACACCTGCATTGCTTGCTGTTTGAGGTTTTAGGCTGGGTTTCTGTACAGCACTTTGAGATATCAGCTGATGTACGAAGGGCTATATAAATACATTTGATTTGATTTGATTGGATTGGATTGGATTTGAAATGCTTCTTACGAAGCCACTTCTTCGTTGCCCGGGCGGTGTGTTTGGGATCATTGTCATGCTGAAAGACCCAGCCACTTTTCATCTTCAATGCCCTTGCTGATGGAAGGAGGTTTTCACTCAAAATCTCATGATACATGGCCCCATTCATTCTTTCCTTTACACGGATCAGTCGTCCTGGTCCCTTTGTAGAAAAACAGCCTCAAAGCATGATGTTTCCACCCCCATGCTTCACAGTAGGTATGGTGTTCTTTGGGTGCAACTCAGCATTCTTTGTCCTCCAAACACGACGAGTTGAGTTTTTACCAAAAAGTTATATTTTGGTTTCATCTGACCATATGACATTCTCCCAATCTTCTTCTGGATCATCCAAATGGTCTCTAGCAAACTTCAGACGGGCCTGGACATGTACTGGCTTAAGCAGGGGGACACGTCTGGCACTGCAGGATTTGAGTCCCTGGTGGCGTAGTGTGTTACTGATGGTAGGCTTTGTTACTTTGGTCCCAGCTCTCTGCAGGTCATTCACTAGGTCCCCCCGTGTGGTTCTGGGATTTTTGCTCACCGTTCTTGTGATCATTTTGACCCCACGGGGTGAGATCTTGCGTGGAGCCCCAGATCGAGGGAGATTATCAGTGGTCTTGTATGTCTTCCATTTCCTAATAATTGCTCCCACAGTTGATTTCTTCAAACCATGTTGCTTACCTATTGCAGATTCAGTCTTCCCAGCCTGGTGCAGGTCTACAATTTTGTTTCTGGTGTCCTTTGACAGCTCTTTGGTCTTGGCCATAGTGGAGTTTGGAGTGTGACTGTTTGAGGTTGTGGACAGGTGTCTTTTATACTGATAACAAGTTCAAACAGGTGCCATTAATACAGGTAACGAGTGGAGGACAGAGGCGCCTCTTAAAGAAGAAGTTACAGGTCTGTGAGAACCAGATTTCTTGCTTGTTTGTAGGTGACCAAATACTTATTTTCCACCATAATTTGCAAATAAATTCATTTAAAATCCTACAATGTGATTTTCAGGATTTTTTTCCCTCATTTTGTCTGTCATAGTTGAAGTATACCTATGATGAAAATTACAGGCCTCTCTCATCTTTTTAAGTGGGAGAACTTGCACAATTGGTGGCTGACTAAATACTTTTTTGCCCCACTGTACAATACTACATCCATGTGTAGGTGTGTATAGAGTGTGTGTTTTATCATGTGTATGTGTGTCTCTTCACAGTCTCCGCTGTTCCATAAGTTGTATTTTTATCTGTTTTTAAAAATCTGATTCTACTTCTTGCACCAGTTACCTGATGTGGAATAGAGTTCCAAGTAGTCATGGCTCTGTGTAGTACTGTGCGCCTCCCATAGTCCTTGACTTGGAGATTGTGAAGAGACCTCTGGAAGCATGTCTTGTGGGGTATGCATGGGTGTCCGAGCTGTGTACTACCGTAGTAGTTTAAATAGACACCTCAGTGCATTAACTTCAACACAAACCTTGGAGGCTCTTGGTTCTCACCCGCTTCCATAGACTTACACAGTAAGTATGACAACTTCCGGAGGACATACTCCAACCTATCAGAGCTCTCTTGCAGCTTGAACTGACATGTTGTCCACCCAATCAAAGGATCAGAAAATGAATCTAGTACTGAAAGCATAAGCTACAGCTAGCTAGCACTGCATTGCATAAAATGTGGTGAGTTGTTGACTCAAAGAGAGAGAAAGAGTTTTCAAAAATGAATTTCTTCACAAATTAAGGAGAAGAGAGAGTCTTTTTCACTTTCATTTTCACTTACTTAGCTAGCAAATGCAGATGGCTAGTTTAGCCTACACAATGACCTGGCTCAAACAGAGGGATGCTATGTTAGCTAGCTGACTCTTCCAAGTCAAGGTTAGCTTTTGGTTTTATAAATTTTTGCCACCGGGGCCTGCCGGTGTAAATGCTAAACTGCTTACTGACTATACACTGTAACATTACTGCATGATTGTAGGGGGCTTACTAACACAGTTCTATTAGCTATGTTGACTAGGATGCTAATGTTACTTTAGCTAATAAGGGAACAACGATGTAGGCTGTGTGTAGTGGTTATGACATGGTTTGGCTTGGAAATTATTTTTCGCCTGGTCACATACAGCTGATGTGCATTGAAGTCCACAAACAAAGGGAAAAGGTGAGAGGAGGAGAGTGCATAGATGCGAGAAAGAATACAACGTGGCTGCTATGAAAGTGAACTGTGTTTACACATGATCAAGGGTGTATTCATTCCGGCAATTCTGTTGAAAAACCTTTCTTAAAGGAAAGCAAACGAAAAGGGGATAAAAATACCTGAATTTGTCTAATAAAAACTTTTGATTGCAACTGTTGGACTAATAATTACACATGATTACCTAGATAAGCTAGATGCAGGCAAGAGTGTGGAAGGCGGTATTGAATGTGTCCATGTGTCACCTCAAATTTTTCTCTCGACCTGTGTGCACCTACGTTGTAAACTTTCATTCATAGGCTAGGTTGTATCAACCTCATGATGGGTATAAGAAAAATGTGAGTATGATGCAGTATCATAAACCTATTGATGTTGCATTGAACTGGGTGAATGGAATATGAATGACAATCATCCAATATGCTATAATAGAAATAAGGCCATGCTCATCAAAAAACAAAATTGTCCTCTCTCACCATAAACTGCACTGCTCTCCATGTACATTTAAGGGCCAGTCGTGCTGCCCTGTTCTGGGACAATTGTAATTTTCCGAGGTCCCTCTGTGTGTGTGTGTATCCTAGTTACTACTACCAGTACTAGTACTACACAAATAAAAACAGTGTGGCTGCCATCTGCTAGTACGAAGAGTACTATGTTATAAGTGGGTGGGGAAGTAAGTATCTGTGGTGGTGGTTACCTTGCGCTAGTCAGCATTGGGTAAACACAAACTGCAGAATACGGTGCCACACTGGCCTGCTGCAATCCCTCATGGATACAACCATAGAACAAATAGGAAAATATGCAATGAATACCACTCCATTTCTCAGTCTCATATTACAATGAATATCCCTCCATATCTCAGTCTGATGTTACAATGAATATTCCTCCATATCTCAGTCTGATGTTGCAATGAAAATCCCTCCATATCTCAGTCTCATATTACAATGAATATCCCTCCATATCTCAGTCTGATGTTACAATGAAAATCCCTCCATATCTCAGTCTCATATTACTGTGCAGGTCCATGATTAGAGTGGATGCGTAGCGGAGCGGGGTTGCAGTGGGCAATCAGTGACATATCTGTTTGAGATGCTAATATCTGGATTCTGTCGAGCAGGCGTCACTCATGTTTCTGAGGGGATGAAGGGGGAGGGGGGCAGTGAGTTGGTCGATACTCTGATGGCTACGGGAGGAAGAGACGCATTAGAAATGAAAGGGCACTCACTGGCTGTTCCACAGCAGCAGCACCAGCAGCAGAACACACAGACAACAGAACACACAGCCGGTACCACTCTCTCATCTCCATTTCACTGTGTGCTCCTCATCTAAAATTCACCCCATTCATCTCAAGGAGGCTCGGGGTGAACGGACGCACTGCTGCTTTTCTGTTTCTCTGCATGCCTTCCTTAGCTCTCTTATTGCTTTCCCTCTCTTGCTCTCTCTCTCTTTCCCTCCATTATCTCCTTCATTTCATCATCCCCACTTTCACCACCACCTTCTATTATCAGTACCCCCTATTCCCCCCTTCCCCCATCCACAATGGGTCAGTGGTAATATTGTGATTCCTTCTCCAGTGACGTGGTAATTGAGCTTTTTTCCCGGATGCCCCAAACAATCAGAAAGGGGATTCATCAGAGAAAATGACTTTACCCCAGTCCTCAGCAGTCCAATCCCTGTACCTTTTGCAGAATATCAGTCTGTCCCTGATGTTTTTCCTGGAAAGAAGTGGCTTCTTTGCTGCCCTTCTTGACACCAGGCCATCCTCCAAAAGTCTTTGCCTCACTGTGTGTGCAGATCCCGCAGCTGAATCAACTTTAGGAGATTCCTGGCGCTTTGCTGGACTTTCTTGGGCGCCCTGAAGCCTTCTTCAAAACAATTGAACCGCTCTCCTTGAAGTTCTTGATGATCAGATAAATGGTTGATTTAGGTGCAATCTTACTGGCAGCAATATCCTTGCCTGTGAAGCCCTTTTTGTGCAAAGCAATGATGACGGCACGTGTTTCCTTGAAGATAACCATGATTGACAGAGGAAGAACAATGATTCCAAGCACCAGCCTCCTTTTGAATATTCCAGTCTGTTATTCAAACTCAATCAGCATGACAGAGTGATCTCCAGCCTTGTCCTCGTCAACACTCACACCTGTGTTAACGAGAGAATCACTGACATGATGTCAGCTGGTCCTTTTGTGGCAGGGCTGAAATGCAGTGGAAATGTTTTTGGGGGATTCAGTTCATTTGTATGGCAAAGAGGGACTTTGCAATTAATTGCAATTCATCTGATCACTCTTCATAACATTCTGGAGTATATGCAAATTGCCATCATACAAACTGAGGCAGCAGACGTTGTGAAAATTAATATTTGTGTCATTCTCAAAGCTTTTGGCCACAACTGTACACAGACAGACACACTCACACACACATTTATTTTCCATGTATTTAAGAAACAACATAGTCTGTGTCAGTCCCACGCTGTCTCTTTCCCTCAAACAAGTCAAAGACTTTCCAAGTCAGAATGTTTTTAGGTCTACTATGGCAATATACTGTATCTACTGTATGTAAGTGGTGTCTGTCTCCAATCTCCAGAAAGTATGCATGCACTGGGCTGGTTTCTGCCATGGGGTAAAGGACAGGGTCATTCCATGTCATTTCAGCAAGCCATGACACCCACCATCTTAGATCACCCACCATTCTTAAATCATATCTGTAGTTAGAAACATAAGATAAGCATTATGAAATATTTTGTTGAAATATAATTTGATCTCTGAGAGATTAAAATCAAAATCACATCAAATGTTATACACATGGTGTATAACATGGTTAGCAGATGTTAATGCACATGGTTAGCAGATGTTAATGCGAGTGTAGCGAAATGCTTGTGCTTCTAGTTCCGACAATGCAGTAATAACCAACAAGTAATCTAACCTAACAATTTCACAACAACTACCTTATACGTAGTTTATGTGTCGGGGGCTAGGGTCAGTTTGTTATATCTGGAGTACTTCTCCTGTCCTATTCGGTGTCCTGTGTGAATCTAAGTGTGCGTTCTCTAATTCTCTCCTTCTCTCTTTCTTTCTCTCTCTCGGAGGACCTGAGCCCTAGGACCATGCCCCAGGATTACCTGACATGATGACTCCTTGCTGTCCCCAGTCCACCTGGCCGTGCTGCTGCTCCAGTTTCAACTGTTCTGCCTTCTTATTATTCGAACATGCTGGTCATTTATGAACATTTGAACATCTTGGCCATGTTCTGTTATAATCTCCACCCGGCACAGCCAGAAGAGGACTGGCCACCCCACATAGCCTGGTTCCTCTCTAGGTTTCTTCCTAGGTTTTGGCCTTTCTAGGGAGTTTTTCCTAGCCACCGTGCTTCTACACCTGCATTGCTTGCTGTTTGGGGTTTTAGCCTGGGTTTCTGTACAGCACTTTGAGATATCAGCTGATGTACGAAGGGCTATATAAATACATTTGATTTGATTTGATTTATACACACAAGTGTAAAGGAATGAATAAGAATATGTACATAAAAATATATGAATGAGTGATGGCCGAACGGCATAGGCAAGGCGCAGTAGATGGTATAGAGTACAGTATATACATATGATATGAGTAATGTAGGGTATGTAAACATTATATAAAGTGGCATTGTTTAATGTGACTAGTGATACATTTATTACATCAAGATGGCAAGATGCAGTAGATGGTATAGAGTACAGTATATACATGAGATGAGTCATGTAGGGTATGTAAACATTATATAAAGTGGTATTGTTAAAAGTGGCTAGTGATACATTTATTACATAAATTTTTTCATTATTAAAGTGGCTAGAGATGAGTCAGTATGTTGGCAGCAGCCACTCAATGTTAGTGGTGGCTGTTTAACAGTCTGATGGCCTTGAGATAGAAGCTGTTTTTCAGTCTCTCGGTCCCAGCTTTGATGCACTTGTACTGACCTCGCCTTCTGGATGATAGCGGGGTGAGCAGGCAGTGGCTCGGGTGGTTGATGTCCTTGATGATCTTTTTGGCCTTCCTGTCACATCGGGTGGTGTAGGTGTCCTGGAGGGCAGATAGCCCTCCAGGACAATGTATAGGATTCATATTACATTCAATAATGATAGTACCTGACATCCAATTTGGACCAAACTTTTTCTAACAATGAGTAAGACACGAGGGAACCAATTTGCTAGGTTTTTTTTTCACTGTTCAGAGAAATTTGTCATTAAAGTTGTTGCATTTATGTCCCATCCTACATCATGATATTACCAGGTTGTGACCACTAGATGGTGTTGTTTCTCCTATTTTTTTTAAGAATTCCCCCAAATTACAGAATGGTTTTCTTACCCTGTAAGCAGTCTATGTACCAGGTATGACAGCAACCCATGCTTTGGTTTTGTTTACCTGGCAAGTCAATGGTACCTATATTAATATTTTTGTGCTTCATATCCAATCATCGATAAGTAACATCATTGAGTAAGAACATATTTTAAGATACTTTAGGATAATTTGGACATAACGGGTGAAAATGCTAATATTGATACTATTGGCTTGCATTGGATTAGTGGCACAAATGCTAAAAGTTAGCATTTGAAACATTGGCGAGGTAAACAAAACCAAAGCATGGGTTTCTGTCATATCTGGGTCATTGAAACAATACTTCCAAGCAGCAGCTCCATACCACTTATCAAACATATAGAACTGATAAAGTTTACTGGTTGTGTGGTGGGATTGGCGTGGGGGGTCCGTGGGAGGCTTTTGATGATTCTTCATGTCTTAATCAAAGTTAGAAAAAAGTTTGGTCCAAATCGGATGTTAGGTACTATATTTATTGAATATTGCATGAATCCTATAAATTAAAATAGCCAAATGGTGCAATCAATTATCTTAATTTTTGATAGATCAAATTATATTTCAACAACATAATTCTGTAGGAATGCTAATCTTATCTGTTTTTAACATACAGATGAAGTCAAAAGTACACATACACCTTAGCCAAATACATTTAAACTCAGTTTTTCACAATACCTGACATTTAATCACAGTAAATATTCCCTGTCTTAGGTCAGTTAGGATCCCTACTTTATTTTAAGAATGTGAAATGTCAGAATAATAGTTGAGAGAGATTTATATTTCAGCTTTTATTTATTTCATCACATTGCCGGTGGGTCAGAAGTTCACATACACTCAATTAGTATTTGGTGGCATTACCTTTAAATTGTTTAACTTGGGTCAAACATTTCAGGTAGCCTTACACAAGCTTCCCACAATAACTTGGGTGAATTTTGGCCCATTCCTCCTGACAGAGATGGTGTAACTGAGTCAGGTTTGTAGGCCTCCTTGCTCGCACACGCTTTTTCAGTTCTGCCCACACATTTTCTATAGGATTGAGGTCAGAGATTTGTGATGGCCACTCCAGTACCTTGACTTTGTTGTCCTTAAGCCATTTTGCCACAACTTTGGAAGTATGTTTGGGGTCATTGTCCATTTGGAAGACCCATTTGTGACCAATCTTTAACTTCCTGACTGATGTCTTGAGATGTTGCTTCAATATATCCACATAATTTTCCATCCTCATGATGTCATCTATTTTGTGAAGTGCAACAGTCCCTCCCCCCACAACATGATGCTGCCACCCCCGTGATTGGGATGGTGTTCTTCAGCTTGCAAGCCTCCCTCTTTTTCCTCCAAACATAATGATGGCCATTACAGCAAAACAGTTCTATTTTTGTTTCATCAGACCAGAGGACATTTCTCCAAAAAGTACAATCTTTGTCCCAATGTGCAGTTGCAACCCGTAGTCTGGCTTTTTATGGCGGTTTTTGAGCAGTGGCTTCTTCCTTGCTGAGCGGTCTTTCAGGTTATGTCGATATAGGACTTGTTTTACTGTGGATATAGATACTTTTATACCTGCTTCCTCCAGCATCTTCACAAGGTCCTTTGCTGTTGTTCTGGGATTGATTTTAACTTTTCGCATCAAAATATGTTAATCTCTAGGAGACAGAACGCGTCTCCTTCCTGAGCGGTATGACGGCTGCGTGGTCCCATGGTGTTCATACTTGCATACTATTGTTTGCACAGATGAACGTGTTACCTTCAGGCGTTTGGAAATTGCTCCTAAGGATGAACCAGACTTGTGGAGGTCTACAATTTTCTTTTTCTGAGGTCTTGACTGATTTTTTTACATTTTCCCATGATGTCAAGCAGAGGGACGAAGTTTGAAGGTTGGCCTTGAAATACATCCACAGGTACACCTTCAAATGACTCAAATTATGTCAATTAGCCTATCAGAAGTTTCTAAAGCCATGACATTATTTTCGGACATTTTCCAAGCTGTTTAAAGGCACAGTCAAATAGTGTATGTAAACTTCTGACCCACTGGAATTGTGATACAGTGAATTATAAGTGAAATAATCTGTCTGTAAACAATTGTTGGAAAAATTACTTGTGTCATGCACAAAGTAGATGTCATAACCGACTTGCCAAAACTATAGTTTGTTAACAAGAAATTTGTGGAGTGGTTGAAAAATAGTTTTAATGGCTCCAACCTAAGTGTATGTAAACTTCCGACTGCAACTGTAGGATGACCCATGACTAGAATACGGTATATAATAAGTGACCAGTGTTCAATGACTCTTAGTACATAGGGCAGCAGTCTAAGGAGCAGGGTAGACTACAGGGTGGTAACCGGCTAGTGACAGCGTCTAAGATTCAGGGCAGGGTACTGGGCAGAGGCCGGCTAGTGATGACTGTTTGAATTGTGTGTTATCCTTCCATGTCATCCTAGGATTCCATGGTCTCATCACACGAAGGGGACTGTGTAGCCAATAGATGGACTAGCAAAAAACAACCATTACACAAACACTCCAACAATATGCCTATTGCCACAATTAGGCTTCCAACACCCAAAACGTAAAACTGTAATGCAGGGGTCTAGAGATATGCAGTATGCAGAATAAGAATGCCTTCACTGGGGTCTGACTATTCATGGGGCTGGATATTAAAAAAATAACTTTGTGGAGAACGACCAATCACAATCAAGAAACTTCAGACCTCACCGGAATGTTGATCGTTAGACTAACTAACTAACTAACTAACGTTACAGGCCTACACGCATTTACTTTATTGTGACGTAGCCTTCCTGCAACTAACAGTTAGTATCCTTTAGCCTTCCGATCAAGTAAGTGAGTCGTCATCAGGTGTTTTCAACAACGTTTTACTGGAAACTACTTGTATGTGTTCTACCGAGACAGTATGTGGCTATTTGTTTTTCAATAAAATACGAATAAGCGTGATGACAGCCCTGCAGCACAGGTGCGTGCGAAGCTTGTGCGTGACTCATTAAAATTACATTTTAAAAATGTGTGGCAGGAGAAGCTTATGGTTTGGACCATTCGTTTTTCTTCATCATTCCGGACGTCCGCCGTAGCCTACTACTTGTGCTTGGGGGGCAAAGAAACAAGAGACTACGTTTTCAGCAACAGGAATACAGACTGTATCACGTTGTCATCATCCCAACCAGTAAAACCCTTATTATCCCCGGGCTGTTTAGGCTAAAACTAACCAGCATTGTCTTGGCCGGCCGCAAATAATCTTCAATTTTGGCCTCTGTCATTGTGGGGATGCTTTAGCCTCCATTTACAAGTTTGCAACGCTTGTTGTCGTAGTTGCGCTTGCCACCGAATTCCCCGCTGCGCTCACTGCAACACTGGCTCAGCTAGCGGTTCTCCCTCTCCCGGCTGGCCCATAGAGAATGACAGTGTCCTCTAGAGCCCAAAAGGTAGTTTAGCTTGGGCAGCGCCATTGAGAGCTTCCACGTTCGTCACTAGTTACCACGGCCACAAAGCCATAAACCCCGCCTATTTCTACCGTTTCTTTTTTAAATCTTATTTTGAACCTAACCTCAACCCTAACCTTAAACACACTGCTAACCTTATGCCTATCCTTAAATTAAGACCAAAAAGTATATTTTTGTTTTTCATTTACTTTTACAATATAGCCAATTCTAATTTTTGTGCCTGTGGTAACTAGTGGAGTCTGACTTCCACCGTGCTTCCACCATTTTAAAGTAGTCAACTGGATGAGATTCCTATGGGTTGTAGCCTCAATGCCGCTGTCATAGACGCTATAATGGCACAGTCAAAGATGAGTCCTCTATCTATCTCTATGGGCTGGCCCACTCTGGAGTGGATGTGACGAGAAGCTATACAGAGGGTGGTGCTCTCGCTGAATTCAACGCGCACCCAGCGTTTGGGAATCCCCGCCAATGGCAAAAATGTATCCATGTAGATTAAATCATTTTTATTCTATTATTTATTTATTTGTATAACGTTAGTGTTGAATATAAATCAAAATTGAATCAAAACGTAAAGCATGTTGTTATAAGAACAAAGTAACACAAATTTGGCAAGATCTCTGTCTCACTCACTCACACACACACACACTCACACACACACACACACACACACACACACACACACACACACACACACACACACACACACACACACACACACACACACACACACACACACACACACACACACACACACGGAGTCTGGGTAACAGGCTTAACATCATGATAAATACATGTGCCATCAGATTTATCAATATGGATTTGGGACTCTCTCAGGTGACATTGCATTTTTAGGGGTGACTTTGCAGCCAGGTGACTTGCGTTTGGCCCTACAAAGTTCTCATTGTCACAATATGAAACCAAGGTAGCCTATGTCAAATTTGAGCAACAAACACCTCAGCAGCCTGTAGCTCACCACTCTTCAAGATAACTCCTGTCCTCTGTAAACAGGAGGCCTAGTCATTATGGTCATCACTGTAACTGACTGGCTAGCACTTGGTAATAATCTCGTTTTGTTCCTAAACAAAATGTTATTCTATATAATTTTACTATAAAATAAAATAGGCTAATATAGGCTAGTCAAAATGAATGTTGTTTTTTCTTGATTGAAAACAAAATGAAAACAATTTTCTGAAGTCTTGGCCTACTTTGTTGAAACCACACATAAATTGTGGTTGAACATCCGACTTTAGATTTCAGTACTATCGACAGAGGGGTCCCGAGATCTGGCATTCAGCACCACAGTGCAGTGAACAGTGACCGTCTCAAATAGGCTTAGAGAGTAACTGCCCCTAAAAAGCAATTCTCGTTTTGAAAACGGCCTATGTGGCATCAATATGAGTCAGAAACATATATTCTAGTGTCATATCTAGCGGCAGGGTAGCCTAGTGGTTAGAGCATTGGACTAGTAACCGAAAGGTTGCAAGTTCAAATCCCCGAGCTGACAAGGTACAAAATCTGTCCTTCTGCCCTTGAACAGTTAACCCACTGTTCCTAGGCCTTCATTGAAAATAAGAATTTGTTCTTAACTGACTTGCCTAGTAAAATAAATATTTGACCATACAAAGGGTCAGTTAGTCTCAGCTAGTTTTCCTATAGTTATTTATTTAAAGCCTGCGCAAATTAATTGCATGTGAGATTGTGTTGGACCTGATCATAATGCCTATGGTCAATTTGGTTTGACATATCACTACGGGGCTAGTTAAGGACCATCAGTAAATTACATAATGTACGTGGGATAATGTAAAGAAAATGTCAATAGCGACAAATTTCAATGACTGATAAACCTCAAACCAAATATAAAATGTAGAAATTATTTTGCAAAGATTGAAAGCATTTAATGAGATAGCTAAAATATATGCAACTTGAAGATATTGTCCCATTTACATTGTGTAATTTATTGACGGTCCCTAACCTAGCCCCAGAGCTAGGTTATTCAATGTCAAACCAACTTTGCCATGGTCACACACCTGGCTAAAGCTAATTGGCAAAAGAAGTTGGCTAGCAATAGCTATCAGCAACTTCAAGACACAAGACCTGGTTAGACTGTTTCAAGTTATCTAGAAGGGTGAGTGACTAACTGTGTACTGTTTTGAATCCCCATGAGGTTGTTCAGCAATATTTCAAACTTTAAACTTTTACTCTTGTAAGTAATAAGGGTAGGGTAAGGTGTATGGAGTGATTTCAGTGCCAACATATATTGTATTTTAATTCCATAATTTTGAATTTGTATTAGGATATTGCATTTGAATGTAATATTTTTGAATTTGTAATTGAATCCTTGAATTCATAAATTGAACTTGTATTTCATGATTTGAAAATGAATTGAATTACTTTTGCATTCAAATTCAATATTTATATATTCAATTTCAATATTGTAGATATTGCATTCATTGTCGGTGTATAAAGTTTACAAACTATAATTCAAATTTTACCAAAGTTTCATATATTCCATTCTTCAGATGCATTCAGATTCAGTTTTCAAATTCAAATCTCTACATTCATATTCAAAACCAGAGACAACAACCTGGTACTTTTCCAGCCAGGAAAGGTAGAGGGAAATAAATAGAATCAAATGCTCTCTGTGATAAACAGAAGGTAGCGATACAAACAGAGTGGTTTTTGAAGCCAATGTGGCATGTTGAATGTATTTTCTTCCTATGAATTTGGCTCTAGCGTTTGAACTGTTTGAGCTATAACCCATTCATGAAAACTAAGACTCTCTGGAATATGGACGTGCCTTCTGTTCCCCTCTATGATGATCACAGGCCACACAGGACATGTTAGAAGGGAGTTTGACAAAAAAAACTGCAATTTGTCCCCCCACCGTGGAGGTGTCATTGTACCTATAAAACCTAGCAGTCAAACAGGGAAATGGTTCCAATCGTTTTTCCATCATTCATTTTTCCCATAGGTGTTTTTAAAGAAGTGCTGTGTTTCGTGTAGGCTTGCCCTGGTGTGGTGTTTTGATAACCATCTAAATCTCTCTTGGACAATGTGGCTTTTATCAATATATTTGGCTTTATTTACTCTCAGATTCAAACATTTTACGCTGAACAAAATATAAACACACACCTGGCTAAAGCTGAAAAGATTTGGCATGGGTCCCCAGATCCTCAAAAAGTTCTACAGCTGCACCATCGAGAGCATCCTGACCGGATGCATCCCCACCTGGCATGGCAACTGCTCGGCATCTGACCGTAAGGCGCTACAGAGGGTAGTGTGTACGGCCCAGTACATCACTGGGGCCAAGCTTCCTGACATCCAGGACCTATATACTTGGCGGTGTCAGAGAAAGGCCCCAAAAATAGTCAAAGACTCCAGTCACCTAAGTCATAGACTCTTCTCTCTGCTACCACACGGCAAGCAGTATGGGAGCGCCAAGTCTAGGACCAAAAGGCTCCTTAACAGCTTCTACCCCCAAGCCATAAGATTGCTGAATAACTAATTAAATGGCCATCCGGACTATTTACATGAACCCCCCCCCCCATTGGTCCCGAAGATTAATGTGTTTAAATCTATATTGAAGCAAAATGACATTGCACATCTCACTAATAAGTTCCCTCTTTTCATTTTATTGCCAAATCCTATCCAAATCTTCCTAGTTACTCCGGTACTTGGGAAAAAAATACACCTTTTCTGAAAACAACATTTCATTAAATAACAAAAAAAAGTGTACACTGTAGCGACTTATTTCCCTTCATAGTTTGTTTGCCTATGTGTGACCATCATCCACAAACCACATTTTTTGACCAAACTTAGCTTTTTTTGTGTTAGCAGTTGGACCTTGTTTTTAGGGGGGCTAGTTACCAGATGTTTATGGAGTGATATCAGTGCCAACAGAAACTGTATTTGAATTCAACATTTTAGAATGTTTTATGTACAAATTGAATCATTGAATTCATAAATTGAACTTGTATTTCATTATTTGAAATGAATGAATATTGAATTCAGTTATAAAATGTAATTTAAATGTAATATTCAAATACACATTTTTAAGGTATCTGTGACCAACAGATGCATATCTATATTCACAATCATGTGAAATCCATAGATTAGGGCCTAATGAATTTATTTCAAATGACTGATTTCCTTATATCAACTGTAACTCAGTAAAATCTTTGAAATTGTTGCATGTTCAAATCAAACTATATTTGTCACATGCCCCAAATACAACAGGTGACCTTACTTTCAAGCCCTTAGCCAACAATGCAGTTCAAGAAATAGAGTTAATAAAATATTTACTAAATAAACAAAAGTAAAAAAATCTAATCAATCAAAATGTAACACAATAAATGTAGATAACAATAACAAGGCATTTTGTTCAGTGTAGGTACCATTGAACTTGTATTGGATTGCCAGGAGGACAGTCCCATTGGAGGGGCCAGTTGCCCCAACACACTCACCTTAAATTTGACTGCTTTATTAAAAACGGATAAATGGTTTTTATCTCTAAACAAGTGGATTATTTATTTTAAGTCTCCCTCAATGGTATGTATATTAAAATGTTACATCTAACTTCATTATATTATACTGTAAATATCTGACTTTTCCTAAATGACTAAATATTAGATCAATTTACCTCAAGTTACCCCACCTTATCCTTTAACTTAAATAGACTTTCAAGTTACCCCACCTTATCCTTTAACTTAAATAGACTTCTTCAGTTATTTGGACTAACCAGGCTGGTCAACTCCACAACTGTAATATTTTAGCAAATAAGCTGGGGCTTGCATGGCCAGGGCAGGTGCATACATAACCAATGGTGTGGCATGTGCAGAACATTGTCTTCGAAATAGGCGGGGGTGGAGATAGAGAGGGAGTTGATGGAGAGGTTACCACTGCCGCCCAGCGTCTGTCGCCCGGTAAAGCATCAACGGCCTCGCTCGCTTAACATACCAACCACTACACCACAACCGACTCGCGCCAAATCAAATTACCTTCCTTATTGTATTTTCTCTGAAAAACAAACGGTCTTACTACGAGTGTAATTCACTTAGTCGTCATGGATGAGACACATTGTGTATAGGCCGGTATTACTCAAATGACTAAATGAAGACCAGATTTGTGCAATATTTCCAACCAAAAAGCCACTTTTCTGTCACGACTCATGAGGCCTATAGGTTCGCCAGAATTTGGCTGAGTTTCCAGTAACTTTGAACGACAACAAGGAAACGGCATCACCACCGACCCTCTGTTTTATAGGGAAATAGAACGATCACGGAGCATTAAGCGTCACCACTAAATAATTTCCCATTACTCCAACGGTAAGCTTTACCACTCCCAAACCGGCTCATTTTCCTATGAAACAATACTAATTGATTTAAATGGCTCGCTAAGCCGCGATGCGCCCATGATGACTTCGTGAGGGGTCTTTAAAGATTATTATCATAATTGCCATTATCCACATATATTTTCAAACGGGAGACAGAGGAAGAATATCCTGCCCTAAGCTGAACAAATAATTATTAGACTCGAAACAAACAGACGACCCCTTTTCCCGCAACCCCCACCACCATGTGTGGGCCCCCTCCCTGCGCCTTCATCCCCATACCTCGTTCTACAGCGGTGTGCAGCCTTAATTTATGCTAAATTAATTGATATATCTTTTATAATTGATGTGCTGTAAAAAAAATAATGAGTAATTTACGTAATTAGTCAATTAAGGATAATTCCAGCATATGTTCAGTATGCCCAGAAGGTGTGCTTTACAAGTAGCCTAGTTGTTTGTCCAGGAGTTGGATGCTGCACACTACAGTACCTAATTAATTGTGTTATGTATATCAGCGTGGTGTCTACTTAACGGCCCCCTTTGTGAAAACAGATTTAATATTTATCTTTCCCAAGTGTTTAAAGAGGATGTATACCCCCGTGTTAGCCTCTGTGGGCCTCAAAGGGCACCGACACATTTTTAGGCTCAGAAAAACAATGCATTCTTCTTGAAGCCTATAGCCTAAATTCGTTTTAAAAGTGCTCTCTTGGTCACGAGCGACAAATAGAGCTGCTAATATAAAGACTCATATGTATAAAATATGCTATCCTTTGGCACCGGTGACCCTTTAGTGCTTGAAGGACTGTGGGGACGACGACGACGACACATAATGGGAGAGATCTGTTGGCTAATTAATTGACACCGGTTTGAATATTCATATCTAATATAGCAAGCTCAGCTTAATTAAATTTGTTGACCTCTCTCCATGGAAGATAAATCATGGAAGGCTTCATTACCCACTGGGCAAACCTGGTTGAATCAACGTTTTTTCATGTAATTTCAACCGAAAAAACAATGTGATGATGCTGAATCAACGTGGAAAACTGACTTGATTTTCAAAAAGTCATCAATATTTCCTCTTTTTCACACAACTACATTTTTGTTGATGTCAAGTTGAATTCACTTCAGTCGACAACTAAACCAAATGTAAATCAAAACTAGACGTTAAACCAGTAGTAGTGCATGGGTAAAATCACTGCCCCCCCCCCCCCCCCACACACACACACACACAAAAAAAGCCATTTGCAACCTGTGTGTTGTGATAATTGCATTGTTGGCTCTATAACCTGTTAATTCATATGTCTTGCGACCATGATATATAGGCCTAAAGGCAGAGACAATAAAAAGACAGAAGCAGAATGAATTCAGCCACATCTATGTTTTATCACAAAACTGGATAGCAACCAGTCCAGTGAAGTCCATAAAGCATATTCCATGTACAGTAACATACAGTTACATGATGTACAGCATGGTCAAGCCAGTTAATGTTTCTGACATTTTCGGGCCACTAAACAACTATTGATTTAGAACCACAGAGGGTTACTGCAAGTCGCAGACAACTGGAGCTGCCTCCACTATTCCAGCACATTTCAATACTTCAACATCATCACATTTCCTCTGCTTAGTCTAATACAGTGACACCAAACGATACCAAAAATAATGTAGTCAATCAAAGTAAGCTAAATATGATGTGCCTGTCCATGATTCTGATTTCTGTGTGTGTGTTTGTGTGTGTTCGTGCAAGTAGAAACTTGTAGAAAAACGCCAATGCCATCCTCCTCTCTTTCATGTTGATGAAACGGTCTATCACTCTGTCATACAGTACATGCTTGTTGTTGTCCTAGGCTACCTGGCTAAAATGATTGCTTGCTAGCCTAACTTCCATTCATGGGCAACGTTAGCTAGTTAACAGTAGCCTTCTACATCTATCTACATATTGAACTGCCATCCTCTCAGGCCAGGGGCACAACAGTGTATGAATTAATGGTTGGATCAGAATCGTTATTATAATCATTGTCCAGTACGGAGAATGAAGTAAAACCACAAGTCAATATCCCTATCTCCATCCATGTCTAATTTAGAAAAGGGACCATTTTTGCTAGCTGGCAAGCTAGCCACCAGAGGACAACAACACAACGAAATTCAACAATTCAAATTTTTCTGTTAAAGACATCTGCTCTCAATGGGATTTGATAGGAGTGACGCCAAATCCAAGCTGGCTTCCCTCGACACTGTTTTTTGGTGCACCAGGACCATTTAGTTTAGCTCAACTCTGATTGGCAAATGTTTTAATACTTTTTTTGTCAAGGGAGGCCAGATGGTTTCTGGCTTCTCTTGCATTCAATGCTACAGGCGGCAACAATGTCATACTCATTTGGACAAGACAGCATCAGATAGATGGCCTACACATAGAGAGACAGAGGGGCGCTGTTTCACTCGCTCGGAAGCTTTCTCCTGTGAGATACATTCAGCCTCTTGCGAATTGAAGGAACATTCTGAAACAGAGAGACAAAAGAAAACTTGTTTTATGTTTTTTTTTTTTCATTTTTTTCTAAGACTGGCTTCCCTTGGCATCCATGAATACACGCCACTGCGTTGAACCGACATCTGTGCCCAGTGGGTATTGTAATGTATTTGTGGGCGCCGTCAAGGGCGGAGACATTACACATGGCAATGCAAAAGCAGGAACAGCTTTTGTTATTCTGTTTATCAACTCAGAGATGGGAGCAAGTTTGTTTACATCCTTGTAGGATACACGAGAGGGTGTTTAAACAGACAGACAGCAGGTTGGCTGCAACGAGTCTCCTCACCGCAATTAATCTCCAACAACATGATTGTGTGTGTGTGTGTGAGATGGCAGGTTGGTTGCAACGAATCACCTCTCAGCAATTAATCAACGTGTGTGTGTGTTCATAGCCTATAAAAGTTATGGACAACTTTGATGGGGGCCACAGTTGCCCATGTTATGGGTATGCTTGTCATCATCAAGGACTATGGAGTTTTTTAGGATAAAAAGAAACGGCACAGGTAAAATGCTAGAGGAAAACCTGGTTCAGTCTGCTTTCCAACAGACACTGGGAGACAAGTTCACCTTTCAGCAGGACAATAACCTAAAAAATAAGGCCAAATGTACACTGGAGTTGCTTACCAAGACAACATTGATTGTTCCTGAGTGGCCTAGACTTAAATTAGCTTGAAAATCTATGGCAAGACTTGAAAATGGCTGTCTAGCAATGATCAACAATCAACTTGACAGAGCTTCAAGAATTAAAACAAAAATAATGTGCAAATATTGTACAATCCAGGTGTGCAAAGCTCTTAGAGACTTACCCAGAAAGACTCACAGCTGTAACCACTGCCAAAGGTGCTTCTACAAAGTATTGACTCAGGGGTCTGAATACTTATGTAAATCGAGATACTGTATTTCATTTTCAATAATTTTGCTAAAATGTCTAAAAACATGTTTTCACTTTGTAATTTGTGTGACATGTATAGTTGGGTGAGATAAAAAAAATTCTATGTCATCCATTTTGAATTCAGGCTATAACACAACACAATGTGAAAGTATGAATACTTTCTGAAGGCACTGTATGAGGTATCCTGCTGAACAGCGTGCATAAAGTTAAATAGGTTGCATAAAGTTGCATTTTGAAGCATCAAAATTACTGTGCATAAAATACACTTAGTGTACAAAACATTAGGAACTATGATCCCTTATTGATGTCACTTGTTAAATCCACTTCAATCAGTGTAGATGAAGGGGAGGAAAGGGAAAGGGGGATACCTAGTCAGTTGTACAACTGAATTCATTCAAATGAAATGTGTAACCCAACCCCTCTGAATCAGAGAGGTGCGGAGGGCTGCTTTAATCGAGATCCACGTCTTCGGCGCCCGGGGAACAGACAGGTTAAATAATGATTTTTAAACCTTGAGAAAACTTAGACATGCATTGTGTATGTGTGCCATTCATAGGGTGAACGGGCAAGACAAAAGATGTAAGTGCCTTTGAACGGGGTATGGTAGTAGGTGCCAAGCGCAACGTCGTTGGGTTTTTCACGCTCAACAGTTTCCCGTGTGCATCAAGAATGGTCCAACACCGAAAGGACATCCAGCCAACTTGACACAAGTGTGGAAGGCGTTGGTCAACATGGTTCAGCATCCCCGTGGAACGCTTTCGACACCTTGTAGAGTCCATGCCCGGACGAATTGAGGTTGTTCTGAGGGCAAAGGGAGTGTAACTCAATATTAGGAAGGTGTTCCTAATGTTTTGTACACTCGGTGTAGCTAGGACTAGCTTGGAATCTGTCATATTTCTTCACATAAACAAAGAGAAAATGAAGATAAAGCCTATAACGAATTTTTAAAAACGCAACTTTAATAATTCAGGGATCTGTAGTAGCCTAGTTAAAAAGCCACACTGTTTCAAGTTTACCTTTATTAACTCACATAAAGCACAGAGACAAGTTGTTACTTTTCATGAATGATTTACAATTGAGTTTGAGTTTGAGTTAATTTTGTATTTTTACAGGGACAGTGCACATTAATCAACGTTTCAGTAAAAGTGCCGGTTTTAGCCAGCCGGCTAATTTTCAACCGCAGTCCCTGGGCAGGTTATTAAAAACAATTACAATATAGACAATAGCAACATAGAACAGGCAAGACATAGCAACATAGGACAAGCAAGACATAGCATACAGACAGAGCAACATAGGACAAGCAAGACGTATCATACAGACAGAGCAACATAGAACAAAAAGCAGCAAGACAAAATTCATAAAAGCAACAAAGTGTTTCCACACCTCACAAGCTACAGACAACAGACAACATGGAAAGCGGCAACACACAGCTAGGGACCATGTTCACAAATCTGATTAGGCCTATCGGGGACTAAAATGTACAAAAATGGTGAAAGATAAATTACATTACAACTTATTCTAATAAAGACGTAGGCTGTAGGGCTATTCAACAATTTTAAAAAGTGTAAGAACATTTTGGTCTGTTTTTTAATAATCTTTTAATAATCTCTTTATGGTAATCATAATATTAACTTTAGTATTATTAGATTATAGGCTACTATGATGGGCTTTTATTTGCCTCATCACTAATACTATTATATCCACCCTTTTCCTCTCAGAGCGCGCGAGTTTCCTGATTGGCACCAGCTAAGGGCGCGCGGATGTGTTTAGATTCTCCCTTCCCCTCTCCTGTAATCCTCATCATCCATCCCTCCCCTTCCCCCGCGACGGGTCCGTAAGTGCCTGAATGCCATGTGATAATAGAGCGAGACCTGCAGGGGTCTCTGCGCCGCTCCAGCCTTACAAAACCGGCAAGGGGTGGCCAGAAGAGCGCACACGAAGAGCATTAGGCCCAAAGCGAGGAGCATCACCAACCCCTTGCCCTGTACTGTCGCAGAGACTGCAAAAGAGACGGACTTTATTTGATGTGTTGTAGTTTTACGCGCGAGATAAACGTGTAGGCTAAATTAGTGTGCGCCTGTGGAAGAAAAAAAACACGATTCTTCAAGGAAACCTTTTGGTGCTTTTTGTGATCCGCATCTTTGGGGAATTCATCTGGAGAAAACATGACCAGAGTCTGTGTCTGTGTCTGCCTGACTGACTCACTTATGATCTTCCATGTACACCAATAAAAGAAGAACAACATGCCAGGAGATCAATGATTTTGGAGTCTCCAAACTGTGGAAAACTCTGACTCGCGCCAAGTCACTCATACTGACCAAAGACTTGCAACAACATTCAGGCGCCCTTAACAAACAATATACAGCATATGCTATTGATACATCATAAATAAGTAACCAAAAGCATGCCTCGTCCGGGGAAGAACTCGTACAGCGAGCAGAAGCCGCCTTACTCTTATATCTCTCTGACAGCCATGGCTATCCAGAACTCCACCGAGAAGATGCTCCCACTGAGCGACATCTACAAGTTCATCATGGACCGATTCCCTTACTACCGGGAGAACACACAGCGGTGGCAGAACTCTCTGCGACACAACTTGTCCTTTAACGACTGCTTCATCAAAATCCCCCGGCGGCCCGAACAGCCGGGGAAGGGCAGCTTTTGGGCCCTGCACCCAGATTGTGGAGACATGTTCGAAAACGGCAGCTTTCTACGCAGGAGGAAGCGCTTCAAACTGCTGCGCGCTGAGCACATGGCCTGCAAGAGCTCCCCAATGATGCACTATTTCCACCACCAGGGCAAGCTGAGTGGAGGGCATCATGAGCACCAAGGCCCCGCCGCGGCAGTGGGAAGGCTCCCCCACTTCCAGAGCTACGGCAGCATCAACAGCGGACAGTCCGGCGGCTTCAAGCACCCGTTCGCCATTGAGAACATCATAGGTCGGGACTACAAGGGCGTGATGACAAGCGGGCTGCCCATCACTTCGGTAATGCAGCACCTGGGCTACCCTGCGCCCGCGCAGCTCAGCAGTGTGGTCAACTCAATGTGGCCGCACGTCGGCATGCTGTCAGATTCCATGAGCGCCATGCCCCTACCAGTCTCATCAGAGTACGCTCCCTTTGGCGTGTTCATGAAGGATCTCTACCACCACGCGAGCGGACAGACGCTACCCACCATGCCCGTGCCCATCAAACCGACCCCGTCTATGGGTCCGATGCCCGGTCTTTCGGGCCTTCCGCCCGGCCCATCGCATCTCTGCTCCCCTTCATCCTTGCTGGAGAAGAATGGTTCCGATCCTTTGGAGGGCATGGGCAATCCGATACACCCGGTTCTCCTGCTGCCTTAACCGGATAAAACGTCAAAAACTCGATTCTGTATCGACGAGGGAACAAACAACATAAGGGGCAAGAGCAGTATCTAAAATGTTAATCATTTAGCCTATAGTTGCCTAAAAGTTGAGCAGGTATGGTGACCTGTGAAGGAATTCAGACTGTAGGCCTATCATTCTAGTGATGAGTTGGCTACCACGCATTTCAGCATAATTTGTTCTTAATCCATTAGCACATTGTGAAGGCATTTGCCACATTAAAAGTGGCACTGAAATACAATCAGGAATTGACCCAAAGAGAGTTTTGATTTAATAATCATAATTAATTCAATAAAAATATAGAGGAAGATCAAAACTTGCTGCCTCAGTTTTTACATGTTTGAGTGGATAATATAAATTGTTTTAAAGTTTTTGTTCATTAGATTTAATTGAATAATTAAATGTGTAGTTTAATAATAACACAATGTATATGAACTGTTGTTATTAGCACGTAAGATAAATGTTATAACTGTAAAATAACATTATTTATCTTAAGAGATTTATAAAGAACTTTAAACGAAATACATAATCTGTCATAAATTATTGTGTTAAGTTTTAATTGGAATGATTTCTTTGAATTATCGAGACGGTTTTTTTCTGATGTTGTTTGCTAGTTTTCATTTAGTGCGTGACACCTCGTACGAAAGTCATGAGAGCAAGTTCAATTATTTTGCACCTTATTAGGCCTATAGGCCTACACACGATATTTCAGGTTTCAATTTATGCGGTTACATTCAAGCTTATTCAAACTCATTCACACTCTTGAAAATGTTGTAATACAAACATGAAGGCAAATGTTTGCTTTGAGGGGGTTCGTGATATTCACAGAGCTCGTCACGGAGCTGAAAAGTAGTTTATGCCTTTTATGGTTATTGTTAGGTTTGAAACATCTACACATTATCACACACATGGGCGAGGCCAATAAAGCGCCAAAAAAACGTTCTGACTCGCGCGTAACCTAACCCAAATGAAACCGTTTATTAACGAGTGATTTCACAGTTTTTGTATACAAGCCAACGTCCCACATATTGAATTATATTGAAACATCCTGTTAGGCTATGCTAACATCAAGTATAATTTCCCGAATATTGTTGTAACATGTAGCATATAGGCCTATAATTGGAAGCTCTAAACGTTAATTATCAA
Source organism: Oncorhynchus kisutch (assembly GCF_002021735.2). NCBI lineage: Eukaryota > Metazoa > Chordata > Actinopteri > Salmoniformes > Salmonidae > Oncorhynchus > Oncorhynchus kisutch. The sequence continues at coordinate 18,717,618 of NC_034176.2, read as the reverse complement.
ATGAATAGGTTATTAAATCTGTCAATCAAATTCAGTTTTTGCAAGAACTCAAGAGGTAGCACTGTGTGTGCATGTGTGCCTATGAGTGTGTGTGCCACAAAAGATGGATGGGGGGTGGGGGGTATTATATATCTCCATAACTTCAAAAGCGGGCATTAGATGAAGTTTTCTTTTGTTTTTCTCTTTTCAACATAATCCCACCTTTGAAGTCCAGGGAGCAGGTCCCCTCCAGAACACAAAGGGCTTGGTACTGCCCACTGACAGTGACTTACTTTCAGGCTGTCTTCCTGTTTAGCATGCCAAAGGCAACCATAACCCATGCCATTGTCACACCAGCCTCTGAACAAATAATTGAGATGCACAAGTGGAGGAAAGACGTGGGAGCTAGGATTGAAATTGGTCTGTGTCATTATTAACGAGGTCTCTGTCACACAAACACACACGCATGCACACACACTCTTTTCTTTCAAATTATATTTTTTATAATGAATCTCTTTCTCTCTCAAGTCATATCAAATCAAGAGACAAAAGACACAGAGGTATGAATCTGAATAGGGCTGAAAGTGAGATTATGATCATTTGTTTCCAAAAGGCAAAAACTTTATTATATCTTATAAAAACTGTTAGCATGAATTAAATTGTATGACATGAATATGAATCTAACTTTTGTTCTGTGAAAATCTGTTAATCATGAATAATATGACTGTTAAGATGAATAAAATATGAGGTCAGGGGGTCGTTGCTGCGCGACCCTCCCAAGAATAATGCTCCAGTCTTGAATAGGAGATGAGACATTAACCATAATTACCCAGACTCCATCGGGCCAGGGTGACAAATTCTACATGCGTTTTTTTAATGACCAACAAGAACAGGCCATCATAATGAGCAGCTTAATTCATTAATGCTCTCATTCATCCACACACGCACACACACACGCACACACACACAAAGCAGAGCAGAGCAGAGATATGATATTCTCTGAAACGGATCGTACATTTTAGTATAATGGGTAACATTGCATGAGAGAAATTGAGTCAATTGGTAAAAACATATAATTGCATTGATAGATTAATTATTTAATCCGGTAGAATTTAGGGTGAACAATGATATTTCTCTGTGCCACTGCTGCAGTTATCTATAGTCAAGTTAAACCATCAGTGCGGACATAAACAAACAGGTCTACTCATCCACACAGGCTAAACTATAGAGAACAGGGGTGTGTTTGAGATTGACTACATTGCAGTTGGGGATTGCAGACTACCAAAAAAACACAATGAGCCGTCATCACTAATGGTGAGGTGATTTGTAGATCATCAGTTAGTCTCCCTTCGCCAACTGCAATGTAGTTATTCTCAAGCATGCACAAAGACCCTTGGACTGCAGCAGTGCATTTTTTCTCCCTCTCTGCACAAAGTCGTGGATTTAGAAGACGGGAGACAGTAGAGAACGAGACCCCACACAAGGGCACAAGGGCTTCACTATGTAGCAGTACTAATGAAATTATAATATTCTTAAGAGGTTTCTTTTTCAACTAGAATCTTCAGTGCCAGAAGAAGTGTGAGCTCGGAGATACATCTCAGGACCTTGAAAGAGCAACTCCACTGTGCAACTGAGAAACTTTACACACTCGATCCACAACATTAGAATATATCAAAATGCTGACATTTAACCATTGTAATTATATGTCACCTACAGTATGCTGACGTGCTACTTACTATACATGTCACTCCTGCAAGCCTGAGGGCTAGCACACTACCACCTGTGCCATAAAGGTCCACACATCTCTTGCCAGAGGCTGTAGAAGTACAACCACACACAAGGGGGCTACTCTTTTGTTGACCAGGTAGTAGTAGTACTATGCACTCCAATAGCCTACATCTGTACACAGCTGTCTTCAAAGCCAGCCTCACAGACTGCCTGAAAGAATTATCTTCATCGTGCTAACGTATGTGATTCACTGCTAGCGGATGCTGGGAGAATGGACCACAGCTGCTGCCACTCGGTAATGGCCGACTCACCGTCTGTACCACACCAGCCTCTTGACGGTGGGGATGGTTGGCACGTGTCTGCTGCCCGTGGAGCCAGCCAAGCCTGACCAATGAACAGCTCACCTAGGCAGCATTAACCATCGGCCCAGGCGACAGAGAGAAGCTGTCAGCGCTAGCGCTATAAATGGCAGGTCACCTAGAGAGGACCACAGATTACAATAACTCTCTCTATTCATTGTCTCTCACTCTTTGCCCCGCCTCTTCTCTTTCTCCAACCCTTTCATTCTCCCTCTCCGTTACATCCACCCCTCTTTCCTCTTGCTCTCAATCCCTTTCTCTCTTATGTTCTCTCTCACTCTCTATGATTGAGGGTGATTCAGTGCTCAGAGGGTCTAGCTGCCCTCCTGGCTGAAGTAAGCAATCTCCGTTGAACAAGGTCCTCTGATGCAGCTCATCCAATCTCCATTCTGCTGTCTGCTTTAATGGTTCACACTATTTTACCTGATTAGACATTATTACTCTTTATTATGGATTGCAAAAAGAGGTTAGGGGGCAGTCTTGTTGGCTTCTGTCCCAAACTTTCTCCTCTTTAAATCTTTTCTCCTCTTACATCTCTCATTTTCTCACATGGAGACACAGTCCAGTCGGAGAAGAGGTCCCAGAAACTTTCCAACCTTTTGAGGAGGTTAAGGTGGGAGGGGATAAGCGCTCATATTCTTATTTATGGCCTCAACAATAGAAACGGAGGGTAAAGTACTCAAAAAATACTGAAAGGACAAAGTCAATATTTGTATTTTCTCTGTATGAACGATTATAGTTTGAACAGTTACATTTAAATCTGCTGCTGCCTACTAGACTTTCACACATGGGTTGTATACATTAGACAAAACAGAAAAAAGAAGAAAAAAACAGCCTGAAAACGTGAGGGATATTCTGTGCTCGTTTTTGTTATCCTTTACAAAACATTTTGCTACGGTGTGCCCTAATGAATATGACCATGACCTGATTGGGCTCTACACTGTTCCAGCTATTTACCTTCCCATCCCCATGTCATTACCCACCTCAGGGGATATTAAGGATCTATAGTTGGATGTCTGACCATCGGACTGAACCACAGCCCTCTTTGTCCAGTAAGAGAGTAGAGGCAACAGGACTCTCCCTGCCTAAGGCCACAGATATGGAGTTACCTGGCCTGCGGGTAAGGAGGAAAGAGAGAAACAGAGAAGAATCAGTATGTATATTTCTATGATGTCGGTTTTAGATGTTTATATACAGGGGCGTCATGCACCCCAAAAATCTGAGGGGGCACAAATTAGGTGAGGATCGCTTTTTCTGCATTCTGCTTAATTCTATGTAAAAAAATAAGTATATTTTTACTGCATATCTATGTATCCCTCTGACTGGTGGTTATTTATTTATATACGTTTACCCCCTTTATACATGTTTACCCCATCTTGTCTCATCGCTGCAACTCCCCAACAAGCTCGGGAGGCAAAGGTCGAGAAATGCATCCTCCGAAACGTTACCCTCCAAGCTTCTTAACTCCCACCAGCACCAATGTATTGGAGGCAATACCATTCAACTGACGACCAAGGTCAGCCGGCAGGTGACCGGCCCGCCACAAGGAGTCATTAGATTGTGATGAGCCAAGTAAAGCCCCCCTGGCCAAACCCTCCCCTAACCCAGATGACGCTGTGCCAATTGTGCGCCGCCCTAATGGGACTCCCTATCACGGCCGGTTTTGATATAGCCTGGGACCGAACCCAGGTCTGTAGTGACGCCTCTAGCACTGTGATGCAGTGCCTTAGACCGCTGCACCACTTGGGAGGCCCTGGTGGGTATTTTTTTTAAAGAAACTAGATATGCTTCTCTGCAAAAATCTTGGTAAAAGATTGAAATGAATGTGAGTCTTATTCAGAAAATTTGGTAGTTGTTGCTTTTCTAATGTATACCAACCTTGCCAGCTGGCATGCCAGCAGAGATAGTTAGACAAGCTAGCTTCTTGGAAGATAGTTATGAGATTGGGAGCCTATCTGGGCTAGCTAAAGCCAACTTGCCAGGTGGCTAGTAGTAGGATAACAGAGAATAATAATAATAATAATATACAGAACCAGTCAAAAGTTTGGACACACCTGTCACGTCTCTCGTCAGAAGGCATGGACCAAAGTGCAGCGTGGTAAGGGTTCATGATACATTTATTACTCAAAACACTCAAACAAAATAACAAAGAGTGAAAACCGAAACAGTCCTTTCAGGTGCAGACACTAAACAGAAAATAACTACCCACAAAACCCAAACAGAAAAGGACAACTGATATATATATATATTTTACATTTATTTAACTAGGCAAATCAGTTAAGAATAAATTCTTATTTTCAATGACAGCCTAGGAACTATGCGTTAACTGCCTGTTCAGGGGCAGAACGACAGATTTGTACCCTGTCAGCACGGGGACTTGAACTTGCAACCTTTTGCTTACTAGTCAACGCTCTAACCACTAGGCTACCCTGCCTCCCCATATATGATCCCTAATAAGAGACAAAGATAGACAGCTGCCTCTGATTGGGAACCACACCAACATAGAATTAAAGAAAGTCGATTGCCCACCCTAGTCACACCTTGGCCTAACCAAGATAGAGAATAAAAGCCTCTCTATGGCCAGGGCGTGACAGTAAACCCCCCCCCAAAGGTGCGGACTCCGGCCGCAAAACCTGACTCTAAAGGGGAGGGTCCGGGTGGGCATATCTTCACGGCGGCGGCTCCGGTGCGGGATGTAGACCCCCTCCGCCCGCAGATCCCTCCGCTTTGGTGGCGGCCCTATTGCATGGACCTTCACTGGAGGAACCGGGCCGCAGATCATCACCGGAGAAAACAGACCACCGATCATCGCCGGAGGCTGTTCCGGACTGGGAACAGTCGCTGGAGACTCCGGACTGGGAACCGTCGCTGCAGGCTCCGGACTGGGGCCTGTCGCTGGAGGCTCCGGACTGGGGACCGTCTCTGGAGGCTCCGGACTGGGAACCGTCGCTGCAGGCTCCTTGCCATGGATCGTCACTACAGGCTCCATGCCATGGATCATCACTGGAGGCTCCGGAACCATGGATCATCACTGGAGGCTTCGTGCCATGGATTATCACTGGAGGCTTCGTGCCATGGATCATCACTACAGGCTCCGGGCCATGGATCATCACTGGAGGCTTTGTGACATGGATCATCACTACAGGCTCCGGGCCATGGATCATCACTGGAGGCTTCGTGCCATGGATCATCACTGGAGGCTCCGGGCCATGGATTATCACTGGAGGCTTCGTGCCATGGATCATCACTACAGGTTTCGTGCCATGGATCATCACTGGAGGCTTCGGACCATGGATCATCACTGGAAGCTTCTTATGTGGAGCCGGAACAGGTCTCACTGGACTGAGGAGACGTACTGGAAGCCTGGTGCGTGGAGCTGCCACAGGGTATACCAGGCTGGGGAGACATACTGGAGGCCTGGTACGTGGAACTGGAACAGGTCTCACTGGACTGGGAGATGCACTGGAAGCCTGGTGCGTGGAGCAGGCTCCGGATACACTGGGCCGTGGAGGCGCACTGGAGATCTCAAGCGCAGAGCTGGCACAACCCATCCTGGCTGGATGGTTACTTTCGCCCGGAAAATGCGGGGCGCTAGCACAGGACACACTGGGCTGTGCAGACGCACCGGTGACACAGTGCGCAGAGCCGGCGTAGGATATCCTGGGCCGAAGAGATGCACTGGAGGCCAGGAGTGCTGAGCCGGCACCATTCGTCCTGGCTGGATGCCCACTGTAGCCCGGACAATGCGAGCTGTGACTGCGCACTGGAGACATGGCGCATCACCGCATAACACGGTGCCCGACCAGTCACACGCATGGGGAGTTGGCTCAGGTCTAAACCCTGACTCCGCCAATCTCCCCGTGTGCCCCCGCCCCAATATTTTGGGTGTGCTGCCTCTCAGGCTTCCGTGCTAGCCGTGACCCTTTGTAAAATTGCTCCCTCCTTGTGGACACCCCTTCAAATGAGTGGATTTGGCAATTTCAGCCACACCTTTGCTGACAGGAGTATAACATTGAGCACACAGCCATGCAATCTTCATAGACAAACATTGGAAGTAGAATGGCCTTACTTAAGAGCTCAGTGACTTTCCACATGCCACAGTCATTTGTAAATGATGTCTAGGTGTTGGCGCGTGCCTCTGGCTATCTGGAAGAAGAAAAAAAACAAGTAAATGATTCCTGCTGATTTGTTTTATATAAGGATTTTGAAATGATTTAAACGTTTACTTTTGATCCTTAAGTATATTTAAAAACAAACAAGTTTTACTCAAATAGTATTTTACTGGGTGACTTTCAGATTTACTGAGTATGAAAATTGGGTACTTTTTCCATCCCTGCTTATATGTGTATTAAAGTACTAAAAAGTGAAGTATTTGGTCCCACATTCATAGCACACAATGACTACAATGACTACATCAAGCTTGTGACTCAACACATTTGTTGGATGCATTTGCTGTATGTTTAGAAGTGTTGAGAAACATATTCGATACGTATTCGTATTTACAATAAAAGTGATTCCAAAATGCTATGAATATGGGACCAAATTCTTCATTTTTGACTACTTTAATACATATATAAGTGAATTTGTCCCAATGAATTTGTCCCTTTCCTGTAATGTCTGAACGGTTCACCTGATATGAATGAAAATACCCTAAAATTAAAGCTGACAGTCTATACTTTAACATCATAGTCATTTGTTAATTTCAAAAGAAGATAAAATACTTTACTGTCCCAATAATTACGGAGGGCACTGTATATTAACAGGACAAATCTAAAGGGGGCACGTGCTCCTGTGCCCCCTATGGGCATGATGCCTCTGTTTATATAGTATGTTATGTGTGCCTGTGCGATATGAATGTGTGATGTGCATAGGAACATGTCTCTGTGTGTAGTTATGGGTATGGGAGAGAGACGCACAAAAGGAAAGAGAAAGAAGGAAGAATCTGCATGTGTTTGTACTGTAGGGCAGTAAAGGGCCGTGAGACCTGGGTTTGAACCACAATGGATAAGTATGACCTGGGTTTGAACCACAATGGATAAGTATGACCTGGGTTTGAACCACAATGGATAAGTATGGCATAACTTGAGCAGATATAATTCCGACGCTCACATCAATCACATGAGCCCTGAGGGTGTGTGTGTGTGTGTGTGTGTGTGTGCGTGCGTGTGTATGTTCGTATGTGAAGTATATGTGAATGTATGTTAGAAGATACAGGTACTCACATTACAGGTAGGTGTAGATTTCTTAATCACAAGGAGGACAATCTGTCTTCTGCAACCAACAGTTTGACATTGACATAGACATTAGGGTGCTTGCTTTCACATTACACTGTGAGTACACTTCCTATAACACAGGGCCCGTAATCATAAAGTGTCTTGGAGTAGGAGTGCTGTTCTAGGATCAGTTTTGTCTTCAAGAATATAATCAATCGACAGCAGGGACCTGGTCTTAGATCAACCCTCCTACTGTTGGAAGATTTATGAATATGGACCCAGGTTCTAGCTACTACACACTGTTCTCTCTCTCTCTCTCTCTCTCTCTCTCTCCTTAGTGTTAATTGAGGCTGTGGCAGTGGTGAAAGGAAAGGTCCTCCACTGACTCCCTGATCATTTATCTCTCCATTAGAGGAAGCACTTGGGTTTTTATTGGCACAATAAAATATATCTTAACTCCCACAAAAAGTCACCTGACCCCTGAGATCGTGGGGGCCCCGACTCCCTCTGCATATTCATCATCTCACTCGGAGCGCGAGGGGACACGGGCATGTTGTTCCTCCCAATCACTTAATTAATGTTGTCTTTAATTAGGCAAAAAAGGGGCAACTAATCGCACAGACAAAGACCCTGGCGCGTAGTGTGTGTGTGTGTGCATGCGGGTGCGTGCGTGCGTGTGTGTGTGCGTGTGTGTCAAGGCATGTTCTCTCTCCGAGCTCCCGAGTGAAGCAGCGGTCTAAGGCACTGCATCTCAATGCTAGAAGCGTCACAACAGACACCCTGGTTCGATTCCAGGCTGTATCACAACTGGCTGTGATTTGGAATCCTATAGGCTGGTGCACAATTGGCCCAGTGTTGTCTGGGTTTGGCCGGTGTAGGCCGTTATTGTAAATAAGAATGTGTTCTTAACTGACTTGCCTAGTTTTATATATATATATATATATGTGTGTGTATTTTAAACTCTGTAATTGTGTCACTTTGTTATTTATTGTCTGACTGTTAATTTTACAACATAATAAACGTGACAAATTGTTGCCGTGCTATAATAGACTCATGGAAAGAATCAAAAACCATCCATTGAAAGATACTTAAGATACGAGACACTGTGGATTTCTTCTTTGATATTTATCCATTGAAAAAATAAATGTTCAAAACCCCCAAATAAAGCCCTATACAAACATGTTGGAAGAAAAATCTTAGTAAAATCACCCTGGATCTAGCCATATTGGCATCCAAGGTTAAATTCAGTCTGCTTGCACCCTCTAGTGGCCATTAGGATTCATGTTTTCATAGACAAAACCTTTCAAATCAAATGCTGCATTTAAATTTTTTTTACCTTTATTTAACTAGACAAGTCAGTTAAGAACAAATTCTTATTTACAATGACAACATACCAGGGAACAGTGAGTTAACTACCTTGTTCAAGGGCAGAACAACAGAACAACAGATTTTTACCTTGTCAGCGTAGGGATTTGATCCAGCAACCTTACTCTCTTAATGTTCTAACCACTGGGCTCTACCTGCCACCCTAAATGTAGAACAGGTGTAGGCCTTACAGTGAAATGCTTACCTACAAGCCCATAACCAACAGGTGTAGGCCTTACAGTGAAATGCTTACCTACAAGCCCTTAACCAACAGGTGTAGGCCTTACAGTGAAATGCTTACCTACAAGCCCTTAACCAACAATACAGTTTTAAGAAAAAAAAGAAAAAAAAGAAAATAAATAAAAGTCACAAATAATTCAAGAGCAGGAGTAAAATAACAATGTGGAGGCTATATACAGGGGGAACCCGTACAGAGTCAATGTGGAGGCTATATACAGGGGGAACCCGTACAGAGTCAATGTGGAGGCTATATACAGGGGGAACCCGTACAGAGTCAATGTGGAGGCTATATACAGGGGGAACCCGTACAGAGTCAATGTGGAGGCTATATACAGGGGGAACCCGTACAGAGTCAATGTGGAGGCTATATACAGGGGGAACCCGTACAGAGTCAATGTGGAGGCTATATACAGGGGGAACCCGTACAGAGTCAATGTGGAGGCTATATACAGGGGGAACCCGTACAGAGTCAATGTGGAGGCTATATACAGGGGGAACCCGTACAGAGTCAATGTGGAGGCTATATACAGGGGGAACCCGTACAGAGTCAATGTGGAGGCTATATACAGGGGGAACCCGTACAGAGTCAATGTGGAGGCTATATACAGGGGGAACCCGTACAGAGTCAATGTGGAGGCTATATACAGGGGGAACCCGTACAGAGTCAATGTGGAGGCTATATACAGGGGGAACCCGTACAGAGTCAATGTGGAGGCTATATACAGGGGGAACCCGTACAGAGTCAATGTGGAGGCTATATACAGGGGGAACCCGTACAGAGTCAATGTGGAGGCTATATACAGGGGGAACCCGTACAGAGTCAATGTTGAGGCTATATACAGGGGGAACCCGTACAGAGTCAATGTGGAGGCTATATACAGGGGGAACCCGTACAGAGTCAATGTGCGGGGGCACCGGTTAGTCAAGGTAATTGAGGTAATATGTAGATGTAGGTAGAGTTATTAAAGTGACTATACATAGATAATTAACAGAGTAGCAGCAGTGTAAAGGGGGGGGGGCAATGCAAATAGTCTGGGTAGCCATTTGATTAGATGTTCAGGAGTCTTATGGCTTAGTTTTGCTTTGTTTATTAATTTGACCATTTAAAAAAACAAGCACACATACAACTTCAAAAAGCCAATACATGCACATGAATAAAATCATTGAGGATAACACACAATAAAGTCTGGGACTTATTTCCATTGTGGTCCTCTTGAGACAAGATGGCTAGACAAGATCCAACACAGTATGGCAGTGATATAATAAAACATAAACAGAGAAGAACATCTATCTCATCATTCCAGTTACATCATAGTCATATGGTCACAGAAGACAATAAACATATTTTACTTTATTGTTTAAAGCTGCCCAGAGAGGACATTGTTTTTATGGGCAGATGCAACACATTCCATTCTGAGGCTCCAGTATACAAGAAAGTACCTTTCCCAGTATTACTCCTGAACCTGTATAAGCATACATTAGCAACACCTGATCTGGTGCTGTGATTGTGTGCATCCCTAACACAAGAAAAATAATCAGTTAGATATCTGGGCGCAGGACCATAAATACTCCTGTCAACCAAACCTAGTCTAATCTGGGACACCCCAGCCTCAACAAGCAGCCAGTTTAGTTCCTGAAAGCAGCTCCTGCCTATGTAAGTACCTGGACTCACCTTCAATACTACCCTGATCAGCTTATTCTGGGCTATCTGGAGCTTCCCCTTCATAAATTTAGATAAGCCCCCAAACCAGGAAGTACTAGCATAGTCAAAATGGCATTGAATGAGGGCAGTAGCTAGCACTTTCATGGAGTCCTTTTCAAACAGCTTGGACTTTCTAGCCAGAAACTTAGTCCTGGCATTAACTTTCCCTTCCACTTTATTGGCCATGCTCACACCTCCCAAGCTTCCATCAAGGTTACATCCCAAGTAGCTAACAGAGGTTTTAGTAGTCAGCATCTCGCCCCCTAATTCCACACTGATTTCAGAGGACCTACTCAATTTAGGTCTGGATCCAAAAATAATTGCTTCAGTTTTCCCTAAGTGCAGAGATAGCTTATTATCTCCAAGCCATTTGCTAATGTTAGTTTTGTGCTAAGTATGCTCTCCAACAAAGTTTAACTTTTGTGAGACACCAGAAGTGGAGAGTCATCCGCATAAAGAAAAAGACGGTAAGAACAAGCATCTTTCATATCGTTAATATAAAATAAAAACAGGAGAGGCCCAAGCACGCTCCCCTGCGGAACGCCACAACTCATTGGTTTTGCCCGAGACAGTGAACCATTAACCTCTACTACTTTCTCACTTCCTGATATATAGGACTTTACCCAGCCTAGAGGGATACTGCTTAACCCTAGTGCCTCCAGTTTGGAGATGAGGAGATAGTGTTTAACTGTATCAAAGGCCTTCTGTAGGTCAAGCAGTACCATTCCACATAGATTTCCCTCATCAATCTCTTTCCTGATGAAGTCAGTCAAGTAAAGTCAACATGAATCAGTGGAGTATGTTTTTCTAAAACCCGACTGAAAATCATACATTAGACCCTGTTTGTTAACATATTCATAAATTTGCTCATGTACAATTCTCTCCAGGATCTTTGATATTACACAGAGGATAAATACAGGATTATAATTCCCAGGGTCAGACTTTATCCCTTTCTTATACAGAGGTATAATTTTAGCTTGTTTCATGTCCCTGGGAAAGGTACCTTGTTCAAGAGAGAGATTAACAATATGCGTAATACAAGGGCCAATTTGCTTTGTGGCTTTGGAGCATTTAAGCTCTGCCAGCATACTGACTATTTTGGCTGTTGCTAGCTTTGCAAAAGAAAAAGAGTAGAAGGTGTTTAGAAGCCTCTTGGACCTAGACTTGGCGCTCCGGTACCGCTTGTCGTGTGGTAGCAGAGAGAACAGTCTATGACTAGGGTGGCTGGAGTCTTTGACAATATTTAAGGCCTTCCTCTGACACCGCCTGGGATGGAGGTCCTGGATGGCAGGAAGCTTGGCCCCAGTGACGTACTAGCCTCTGTAGTGCCTTGTGGTCGGAGGCCGAGCAGTTACCATGCCATGCAGTGATACAACCAGTGAGGATGCTCTCAATGGTGCAGCTGTAGAACCTTTTGAGGATGTGAGGACCTATGCCAAATCTTGTCAGTCTCTTGAAGGGGAATAGGTTTTGTTTTGCCCTCTTCACGACTGTCTTGGTGTGCTTGGACCATGTTAGTTTGTTGGTGATGTGGACACCAAGGAACTTGAAACTCTTAATCTGCTCCACTACAGCCCCGTCGATGAGAATGGGGGCGTGCTTGGGCCTCCTTTTCCTGTAGTCCACAATCATCTCCTTTGTCTTGATCACATTGAGGGAGAGGTTGTTGTCCTGGCACCACACGGCCAGGTCTCTGACCTCCTCCCTATAGGCTGTCTCATCGTTGTCAATGATCACTGTTGTGTCATCGGCAAACTTAATGATGGTGTTGGAGTCGTGTCTGGCCATGCAGTCATGAGTGAACAGGGAGTACAGGAGGGGACTGAGCATGCACCCCTGAGGGGCCTCTGTGTTGAGTTTCAGCGTGGCAGATATGTTGTTACCTACCCTTACCACCTGGGGGCGGCCCATCAGGAAGTCCAGAATCCAGTTGCAGAGGGTGGTGTTTAGTCCCAGGGTCTTGGCTTCATAATGAGCTTTGAGGGCACTATGGTGTTGAACGCTGAGCTGTAGTTCCAATCCCAAAGCAACCTCTAAAACCCTACCTACCAGAGGGCTATCACTTTTGTACTGCTGTCATTAGGCTGCACTGTAAATAAAACCTATATTTGCACCACATATTTAATATCTGGTTTATTCTGTGTGCTCAAACACTCCTAATTAGACAGTGGGATCCTACTATATCTTAAAAGACTGGAAAGGAAGGCTATAACGAAGGCTATACAAGGAGTAAAGCCCACTAGGACTATTCATATACAGCCACAGTATACAAGGAGTAAAGCCCACTAGGACTATGCATATACAGCCACAGTATACAAGGAGTAAAGCCCACTAGGACTATGCATATAAAGCCACAGTATACAAGGAGTAAAGCCCACTAGGACTATGCATATACAGCCACAGTATACAAGGAGTAAAGCCCACTAGGACTATTCATATACAGCTGCAGTATACAAGGAGACAAGCCAACTAGGGCTATTCATATGCAGCCGCAGTATACAAGGAGACAAGCCCACTAGGACTATTCATATGCAGCTGCAGTATACAAGGAGTAAAGCCCACTAGGACTATGCATATACAGCCACAGTATACAAGGAGTAAAGCCCACTAGGACTATGCATATACAGCCACAGTATACAAGGAGACAAGCCCACTAGGACTATTCATATGCAGCTGCAGTATACAAGGAGTAAAGCCCACTAGGACTATTCATATGCAGCTGCAGTATACAAGGAGTAAAGCCCACTAGGACTATTCATATGTAGCCACAGTATACAAGACAAGCCCACTAGGACTATTCATATGTAGCCACAGTATACAAGAAGACAAGCCCACTAGGACTATACATATGCAGCCGCAGTATCAAGCCTGCCTGACACAGAGGACATGAGAGCTACTAGCCTATATATCACTAGGTGTCACTATTTGAACGACCTGATATTACAATGGGCCAGGGCTGCCTTTCTCCCTCTACAGGACAGTATGTACAGAGGCTACAGTGGGGGCAGAGGGGCGGAGGGTCAGCAGAGGGGCGGCAGAAGTCGGAGGGAGGTACGGGGTGTACTGAGTGTTAAGGTCAGTCTTTGAGGTGGTGTGTGTGTAGGCCAGGTTAGCTGCTGTCTTTGAAGGTCTTTGATGTAGACGTCAGTTAGAGAGAAGAGTACAGTGACAGTGATGCTACTTTTAGAGAGGTTTGAAACTATGTAATATGGCACACATTACACATTCCATTGCCTTGGTCAAATCAATCCCATAGCTATGGTCACATCCTGCAGTCCCCTCTTTATCTCACCACCACAGAAGTCTATTTGACCTTTTGGAGGTCTTTTCTGTTTTTTTCTTGATTGCTTGAATACTGTCAATACAACTGTGTGTGTGTGTCTATGTGTGTGTGCAAATCGTTTCCTGGCTGCGGGTGCAGCAGACTAGTGACGCAGAGAGTGACATTAGCCTTTAAAAACACCTCTCCTCTGCCTCTCTATCACTCATACACACACTCCCATTCATGGAACACAGCACGGAACACTCCCTCCTAGAATGCTTCTAACGGATTCCTACCCAAAATCTCACCCAATTAAAAAACAGTTAGCACTGTGTGGCCACTAACTTCCAGGAACTGTTGGCTTCAGTTGTGGCTGTTTCTTCCAGGTGTAGATCAGTTGTTTGTTGAAAAAGTGCATACCAGTCATTTACAAATCTTTGGACTACACAGGTGAGAAAACATTCATTGTACTGTAAACTCTCTTGATGTCAGAAGTGAATTCTTGCAATGAAACTTGTGTTATTATAGATAGGCTACACTACACATACCGTGCTATACATGATTTTAGCTTGAGTCGATACACTACATCATGACTTTAGATTTGAGAATGTTCATGAGAATAGTATTCCGATACCCATTTTGTTTTAACAGGGATAACTAACCAGGACAGCTTGGTCAAGAGTGAACACCTGCTAGCCAGCAGAATGTGGTTCCTGGGAAAGATCCGAGAGAGCATGGAGAACATTCCCCTAGAGCTTGGACGCTACGTGGGAAAGAGTGAGGAGGAGGATCTCTCAGCCAAGGCCAGTCTCTCCAACAAGTTGCACAGTAACATTCTGACTCCGGACAAAATCCCGGAGTTCTGCTTGCCCCCTCGGCTGTGCAGGAGCCTAGCGGCAGCTGAACCCCACACTGTGAGTCAGAGGCTCACCAGTCGAGACTGTGGTGCTGTTGATTTCTCTGTGACTCCGCAAATTAAACAGATTGAGGAAATGAAGTTGACAAAAGTCAGTGGGGTGGCCTGGAGGGGTAAGAAGCCACTGCCATTCTCCGCAGAGGGCTACGGTTTGGCAGGGTTGTATGAGAGTCCAAACACACGGAGGAAAGAGTCGCTGTTTCACTCCAAGAGCACTGGCTACACACTGGACAGGACCCTACCCAGGCCCACCACAAGGGTGGCGATAGAGCGAAACCAGTGTAAAGCACCCCCCATCCAATTGGGGCTTGAACTAGGGCTCTCCTATAAGAGCCTGTCGGAGTCAGGCAGCACAGAAAGTGATACGCCCTCCTCAAATGACTCCTCCCCTCTGGGCTCTCCCCTGCTCAGCCGCTCTTGCTCTGGCCTCTCACTCTCTATCATCGGGTTAACCGAGGGTCACCCAGGTCTGCAGTCTGCCTTCAGTGGTACTTTGGGACTGGAAGGAGCCCCCTCATGCTCTGCGGTTAACCCCAGAGGACGGAGGGGGGCGATCTCACCCATTCCCTCCACCTCCCTTATCGAGCCCTGTTTCAGTCCTCCCTTTGTTGTCAACTCCCTGGTGCCCCCTGTCCTGTTCCCGCTGGATGTGCTCCACTGCCAGGAGCGGATGCAGAGAGAACATGTCCTCCCACTGCCGGAGGGCCGCGGCAGAGTCCGCCTCTCGGCCGAGCACACATTGTCGCCCTCTCTTCTGTCCATGGTAGTGCGAGTGAGGGTGGTGTCCGTGGAGGGTCTGAGGGATGAAGGGGACCCCAGAGCCCTCCACTGCTGCCTCAGCCTGAGCTTAAGCCCGGGGAAGCTCCAGAGACAGGACAGCGCCACAATCAGGAACTGCAGGAGCCCCGTGTTCAATGAGGACTTTTTCTTCACTGAGCTGAGCCTGGACAGCCTGGGTGGCTTGCGGCTCCAACTGAAGGTGTTAGACAAGGCCTCCGGGCTCAGACGGGGCACGGTGCTCGGGATCATCATAACTGAACCCTTGGCCCAGCTACTGCCCCTGTGACCAGGGAGGAAATCTCTTCTGCTTCAGCCAACCTCTCTATGTGTTATTGTTATGCCCATGGCCAGGACTTTTTCCTGACCATGTCACCTGACCAGGGAAAACACCTAGTACTTGTTGTGGTTATATAGTGTACATAGCCTAATAATCTCCAACCCCTCTGCTCTAGCAGAATTAGCTTTAGCTACCAGGCCAGTAAGTCCTATCCAGGTCCCTAGCCATGCATAAATATTATTAATTGTGGGAAATGCGCTCTTCAAATGACATTTGATGATTATTATTATTATTATAATGCCTTCTGTCTTGTTGTTCCGGTATGCTTCACTTCTGTGAATAGTGAGAGCTATGTGAATCTTTAGAGACATAGTATTTGGATTTGCCAAGCAAATGTTGTCTGCAAAAGTGTGCAAAGCAAATCGTGACAGATCATAGAATGTTTTATGGAGCATTTGACTGTTGTTCTGTAGTTCACTGCACCATTAGGCTCCGAATCGCTCAAAGGCATCACTTTCCACATTCTTACAATGTGTACATTGTGTGTGCATTTAAAACTTTTCAAACTTGTTGGAAGGGCTTGACAGTCTGACAGATAGTCATTGACCAGGCAGACAGAGGGCTGGGATGTTATCTTCTACTTTGTGAACCAAACCGTTTATAAATAAATAAACATATAATAATACTGGAACTGTGCCATTCATTGACAGCAAAATAAGGCTGTCTCCCTTTTTTCACATTTTGTTACGTTTGGTCCAATGACATCAGTCTCTCCATCAATTTAGTGTTCTATTGGAGAAAAAATACAAAAGAAAAAGAGCATATCAGACTAGGAAAAGAATATGAAAATGTGAAAACAAAAGTGTGTTGTACTTTATAAGATGGCGCCGACAGAGATGGTCGCCTCGCTTCAGGTCCTTAGGAAACTATGCAGTAATTTGTTTTTTAAAATGTATTATTTCTTACATTGTTAGTCCAGAAATCTCAAGTGTTATTACATACAGCCGGGAAGAACTACTGGATATAAAAGCGATGTCAACATACCAACATTACGACCAGGAATACGTCTTTCTTGAAGCGGATCCTTGGTTTGGACCTCCACTGATCTAATCCCAGAGGCCGACCTAAAACAACGCGGTCGCCGCAGGAGAGGCAGACGGAGCAGCCTACTGGTCAGACTTAGAAGTCGAGCACACCATCCACAGCTTCAGAACATATTACTCGCCAATGTCCAATCTCTATCCAACGCTGGTCTGACCAATCGGATTCCACGCTTCAAGATTGCTTCGATCACATGGACTGGGATATGTTCCGGGTAGCCTCAGACAATAACATTGACGTACGTATACGCTGACTCGATGAGCGAGTTTATTAGCAAGTGCATCGGAGATGTTGTACCCAATGTGACTATTAAAACCTTCCGTAACCAGAAACCATGGATTGATGGCAGCATTTGCGCAAAACTTAAAGCACGAACCAATGCTTTTAATCATGGCAAGGTGACTGGAAACATGACCAAATACAAACAATGTAGTTATTCCCTCCGCAAGACAATTAAACAAGCGAAGCGTCAGTATAGAAATAAGAGTCGAGTCGTAATTCAACGGCTCAAACACGAGACATATGTGGCAGTCGATCATGGATTACAAAATGAAAAACAACCCCGTCGCGGACATCAACGTCTTACTCCCAGACAAATTAAACAACTTCTTAGCTCGCTTTGAGGACAATACAGTGCCACAGACACGGCCCGCTACCAGTGCCTGTGGGCTCTCCTTCTCTGTGACCAACGTGAGTAAAACATTTAAACGTGTTAACCCTCGCAAGGCTGCCGGCCCAGATGGCATCCCTAGCCGCTTCCTCAGAGCATGCGCAGACCAGCTGGCTGGTGTGTTTACGAACATATTCAATCAATCACCTATCCCAGTCTGCTGTCCCCACATGCTTCAAGATGGCCACCATTGTTCCTGTTCCCAAGAAACCTAAGGTAACTGAACTAAATGACTATCGCCCCTTAGCACTCACTTCTGTCATCATGAAGTGCTTTGTGAGACTAGTCAAGGATCATATCACGTCCACTCTACCTGATACCCTAGACCCACACCAATTTTGCAGTGTGATGACGCAATCGCCATCACACTGCACACTACTCTATCCCATCTGGACAAGAGGAATACCTATGTGAGAATGCTGTTCATTGACTACAGCTCAGCATTTAACACCATAATACCCTCCACCCTGCCCTATGCAACTGGTTCCTGGACATTCTGACAGACCGCCCCCAGGTGGTGAAGGTAGGAAACAACATCTCCACTGACCCTCAACACTGGGGTCCCACAAGGGTGCGTTCTCGGCCCTCTCATATACTCCCCGTTCACCCATGACTGCGTGGCCATGCATGCCTCCAACTCAATAATCAAGTATACAGACGACACTACAGTGGTAGGCTTGATTACCAACAATGACGAGACGGCCTACAGGGAGGAGGTGAGGGCCCTCGGAGTTTGGTGTCAGGAAAATAACATCTCACTCAACTTCAACAAAACAAAGAAGATGATCGTGACATGGGCACTGGGAAAGCCGGCTGGCGGTAAACTCCCCACGAACCGGCAGGGGCGTGGAGCCTGGTGTGCTGGCTGAGGCATGAATGCCTGTCGATCCCGCTGCGGCGTGAAAGCCCGATGATCCGGCGGAGCATGATGTGGGATGGGAACCTGCTGAGCCAACCGAGGCAAGGAATCCTCTCTAGCTAGCTAGGACGTGGAATCCCGACAAGCTGGCTTAGGCACGCCCGGTTCCATTGGCAGCAGTATCCAAGCCCGACGTCACCAACAAAACAAGAAAACTCATGGGCCGGCTGGGAGAACAAGACCTGACGATCCGGTTGAGGCCCAACGTGGGATGGGCGCCTTCTGAGCCAAGGAAACCTCTCGAGCCAGCTAGGGCGTGGAAGCCCGACGGTCTGGCTAGGCAGCCCCGGTTCTATTGGTGTCGACCCAAGACCGACGTCACCACCAACCGGAATGCCAGTACTCCCCGATGCTTCATGTGATGGCTGCTGCATTCTGTAAGGACCGACGCTGGACAGGAGAAGCAGGTACGGGGAGTCAGACATTTATTTGGGAACAGACATAGAACAAGACAGGAACAGCGTCAGCACACGGGTAACATGGACATATGACAAACAATGCAGCAGCGGGGAACAGAGCGGAGAACTGACAAATATAGGGGAGGTAATAAACAGGTGATTGAGTGAGTCCAGGTTAGTCCAAAATCGAGGAAGCGTGTGACGAAGGAAGGCAGGTGTGCGTAAATGATGGTGACAGGAGTACGTAATGCAGGGCAGCCTGGCGCCCTCGAACCCCAGGGGGGGAAGAGCGGGAGCAGGCGTGACAGGCCATCAGACTGTTAAACAGCCATTCACTAACAAAGAGAGGCTGCTGCCAACATACAGACACAAATCTCGGGCCACTTTAAGAAATTTATTTAATAAAGGTATCACTAGTCACTTTAAATAACGCCACTTTAATAATGTTTACATATCCGACATTACTCATCTCATATGCATATACTATATTCTATACCATCTACTGCATCTTGCCTATGCCGCACGGCCATTGCTCATCCATATATTTACAGTGGGACAAAAAAGTATTTAGTCAGCCACCAATTATGCAAGTTCTCCCAGTTAAAAAGATGAGAGAGGCCTGTAACTTACATCATAGGTACACTTCAACTATGACAGACAAAATGAGGAAAAAAAATCCAGAAAATTACATTGTAGGATTTTTTATGAATTTATTTGCAAATTATGGTGGAAAATAAGTATGCCATAGACCACTGCGCCACTCGGGAGGCCCCCGAGGCACATAAATAGGGAAAATGGTCAAATATAGAAATAACAAGCAATGCTTATTAAGGTTTAAAGGTTTAAATGTGCTTGTTTGAACCATGTTAACAGTAACAAAGAAACTTGAATATACAAACACTCATTCAGATAAACCAGAGAAGAAGAGGCTAAGCGAGAGGGATAACTGGGTCAAAAATCTGTCTTCTGCAGCAGATGGTGTTTTTCCACTCACCAAGTGAGGAGATTTGTATGCTTATTTTGGCGTATTTGCTATGTGTGGCTCATTTAGTATATATCGAATAGAAGTTTCGTAACGCCTTAGGTTGTTACAAGTGTACTGATATAAGTAGGACACTTGACATCCCCGGCAACTTTGAGAGAAAAAAAACCTTTCAATCAGATAAAAACCTTGTGACCCATTCAAAAGTGTCATACAAGCATGAAGATGTCATGCACCAGGGCAGGGTTGCCAGGATTTGCTAAAATTTCCAGACAATGACCACTCAAAACCCGCCCAAAAGAACTGAAACCTATGCCAAATTGATACAAATATCACAGCAAGAGGAGTTTCCATATTTATACAATAAACTATAATTTTATCGAGCCAATTAAAAAGGAATATCGTAGTAACTTCTTACGACGTTATAAGCAAAATGCGGTTTTCCTCAAAATAATAATTATTGCGAGCTATGACATGATGTAATAAAGGAATTTGAATATGTCGCAAGATAAAATATAATTTGCCCTTGATAAACTTGCCATATAATTTTCCATCAATGGATCTCATTTGACTGCTATGATTAAGCAATAAGGCACAAGGGGGTATGGTATATGGCCAATATACCACGGCTAAGGGCTGCTCTTAAGTATGACGCAACACGGAGTGCCTGGATACAGCTGTTATATTGGCTGTTTATTGGTATATTGGCCATATATCAAAAACACCCAGAGTGCCTTATTGCTTTTATAAACTGGTTACCAACGTAATTAGAACAGTAAAAAAATGTAATGTCATACCCATGGTATATGGTGTGATATACCACGGCTTTCAGCCAATCAGCATTCAGGGCTCGAACCTCGTTTATAATTGAGCAATAAGGCCCAAGGAGGTGTGGTATATGGCTAATATACCACGGCTAAGGGCTGTTCTTATGCACAATGCAACACAGAGTGCCTGGACATAGCCCTTAGCCATGGTATATTGGCCATATATCAGAAACCACCCGAGGTAACCTGGCTACAGGTTATCTACAGGTCTCTGCTAGGTAGAGCCCCGCCCTATCTCAGCTCCCTGGTCACCATAGCAGCACCCACTCGTAGCACACGCTCCAGCAGGTATATCTCACTGGTCACCCCCAAAGCCAACTCCATACTGTATTTATTTATTTATTTTGCTCCTTTTGCACCACAGTATCTCTACTTGCACATCCATCATTTGCACATCTACCATTCCAGTGTTTAATTGCCATATTGTAATTACTTCGCCACCATGGCCTATTTATTGCCTTAACTCCCTTATTTGCACTCACTGTATATAGACTTTGTTTTCTTTTTGTTCTACTGTATTATTGAATGTATGTTTTGTTCATTCCATGTGTAACTCTGTGTTGTTGTATGTGTCGAACTGCTATGCTTTATCTTGGCCAGGTCGCAGTTGCAAATGAGAACTTGTTCTCAACTAGCTCACCTGGTTAAATAAAGGTGAGAAAAAAATGCTATTATAAACAAAATCGTTAAGAATAATATAAAACCAGTCTGCACACCACCAAGGTGAATTGGTTTAGTCTTGACTCTTGGTTGACAGTATTGGGGGATGGGTAATGTATTGACGCTCGAGAGCCAAATCAACACAAATTTGTTTCTATTTGTCTTTGTTACTTCTTTTTGAGTCTTATTTTGGTATATATTTTTATATTTACATAGTTTTAAATGTTCTGATTATTTATTTGTGTTGTTCCAAATGTCTGAATATAGTTTTTATAGTTTTTTTTGTTGGCGGGGCACTGAAGGGAGCCATACAAGCTAGAACTGCTACTGCTTTGACTACATTATTTCTTGATGTGCATCCGTTCTAGGCTGCGTTTCAAACTAAAAGTAGACAGCCGTCGGCCATAAACTATCAGCCCTTGAATGTTTTACGTTGTCACATCCGAGTGTACGTTAAATCTCCGAGTGATGATTGGAGACGTCCTTGGTTGAAATCTTGAAGTTGAGCTTAAAAACAACCATCCTAAAGTTATTAATGTACCTAGTAAGCTAAAGTATTTAGCTAGCACTCCTGTAAGGTAGCTAGCTACAGTTACCCATAGCTGGCTAGCTAGTTTTATAGTTTGGTAATTTATTCCAATACATTTCAGAATTGCAAAAAATATATTTTTGAATCTAGCAACGTTTTATAGGCTCCTCACTACGAGACTAAGCCAATTTGCCAACGCTAAAATCAATGTATATATATATATGTTAGAAAAAAGTATGAAGCTATATTGCAAGCTAGCTTCATACTTTTTTCTAACATGCCGAAAATGCAGCCTTGTTTATTGAATTGGACACTTCGCGGCCACCAGAGTTTGACATGTGACTATAGTTTGCATTGAATTGTGGGTCATATTAACCCGTTGAGGGGGTAAAATAATGTGTTTGGAATGCAGCCCTAGTGTATTCATATGTTTTACGAAAATAAAATGGTTTGGAAATAGGTGTCTCCATAACGACCATCTAAATGTATTTATTATTATTTTTATTTATTGCAGAAAAAACAGTATACAAACGACAATCTAAATAGCCTATGTACAACTGGTAAAAAGTTGTCAGGACGTGCGCTGCTCCCTCTTCTCTCGCTCAAATGACTCAGCCAATAGCTGTAGTGCTCTCTCAACACACACCCCTCCGTCCCTCCCCAACACTCACTCCCTCAGCAACAACCTGCCTCTGCCAGACAGTAAGCAACAGGTCACAGTGAATATATATAAATATATATTTGGTAAGAGAAATGCCATGGCGGCCGTAGTGCAATTTACTAATAGCCCAAAAAACGTAACCAATACATTTTCACGAGCGACATCGTCTTCAAAGTAGCCCAATTCGCGAGAAAACAGCAAATGTGCAACACTGCTTGAGAGGAACCAATGGGATAATCGAGGTGGGGCACATGCAGGAATGCCCAAACACAGGAACGCCCCAAATTGCGGGCTGCAGTTGCACATTATTGGCCTTTTATTGTCTAATGCCATAGACTATGGCGACTCCTATTGTTGGAGTCGAAAGTAGTCAACTCCTGTGGTTAGAGTTGAAAGAGGCGACTCTTGCTCGACTCGAAAACACGCTGAAACGGATGCGGACACTCCACCTCATTACAGTCCTACTAGGAAGACTACATGTGCGTTCTAGAGGACTGACATGAGCATGCCCATTTAGTCATCAATTTAGCCTATAAAAGGCCTATTTTGTTTGAATATAGAAGGTAATGTGTAGGAACTAGAATATTGCAGTAATGTTTATGCTGAGTGCAGCCTTGACGGATCACATGGGATGATGCTGGTACTGTGTTGATACACCTATTATTTGCCATGTTATAGCGCTATTCGGACGGGTATTACTAGATAATTAATATTTTATATAATTGACAGATATTTCATGTTTGGCTGCCAAATGTATAGACGTCCCCGTATTATTTAAATTGATAAAGTGTGATCAAAATCGTTATTTTAGTGATCCATGGTAGACGTACTTCCTAATAACAATGCCCCCCCATCCTGCTGATTTGAGCTGCTGAACCATATTTGCACTTGAGATGCGTTTAAGTGAATTTACCATTTCCAAAAAGTTTAGCGGGGATGTCCTGCTTTGACAGAGCTCTCCAAACCCTGTTCACTACCTACCATCCATCACTCCAACCTTAATCTAGGGCATCTGATTCAATAATTAGCTGGTTGATCAAATTAATCTGGTTGGAGCGAAAACCTAGTTATATTACTGAATGCATTCAACTGAAATGTGTCTCCGCAATTAACCCACCCCCTCTGAATCAGAGAGGTGCGGGGCTGCCATAATCGAGATCCACGTCTACGGCACTCGGGCAACAGTGGGTTAACTGCCTTGCTAAGGGGCAGAACGACATATTTTTACCTTGTCAGCTCGGGGATTCGATCCAACAACCTTTCGGTTACTGGCCCAATGATCTAGGCTACCTGCCGCCCACAGGACATCAACAGCCAGCCAGGGTTTCGTTAAATAATCTATAAGCACAATACGTTTTATTGCACATTTAGGCCTAATTAAACATGCATTTGGCTATGTTTAATTTCAATTCACTGGCACTATGACGAATAGTTTAATCATACTCATTGGGAGCTTAATATATACTTTAAAATAATTTAGGTGAATTTACAACATACTGCGAGATACAGATGACCAAAATATAGTTTAAGCGCCTATTCCGACAGTCTGTCTGCTTGACCCCATCCTCTCTCTCCCTCGCCTGCTCTTCCATTTTAATATACACCATTGCGATAGCCAACGCTATACATTTTGATTACCGATGCACGGTTCTGACTTTCTGCCTGATGGTCGACATGTCTATGCCTGGCTGTGCCTCTGCCGTCTCTCCCTTCGATGTGTATTGCACCACCATAGCTGTGAAAGATGCGAGAGTTTGTTCTCGAAGTAGGCGACGTCAAATAGTTTCCTCCGTTGCAAAAATACTGAACCTTAGGAGTCTATTCATAGTGGAATCGAAGCTTGACAACTAGAAATCGGAGTCGACTGGCAAGGAATCGATTATTTTGGAATCGACTCCCCACCACTACTCTACTGACGCAACCAAATGCTTGAGAAACAGGACTAGGCGCGACAGGTAGCTAGCTAGTCAAGAGAAACTTAATGTAAACAACTTAACATGGTGACCGAGAGGTGAACGACATAGCAACATGGTATTCGAAAGCGTGGTGGTAGATGTCCTAAACAGGTTTCTGGGGGACTACGTTGTGAACCTTGACACCTCACAACTCAAGCTCG
Source organism: Oncorhynchus kisutch (assembly GCF_002021735.2). Classification (NCBI taxonomy): domain Eukaryota; kingdom Metazoa; phylum Chordata; class Actinopteri; order Salmoniformes; family Salmonidae; genus Oncorhynchus; species Oncorhynchus kisutch. The sequence continues at coordinate 18,692,934 of NC_034176.2, read as the reverse complement.
GGATTTGGGGAGGTAAAGTTACTTTGACGATTAAGTGTTATGGTTTGCAAGACAACGGGCACAATATTTTCACGGCACTTAAATACGAAGTGATTTTGGATAGCCCTGGTCCATTTCCTAACCTGCTACGAAAAAGTCACTTCGGTAACGTTACTAGTATCGAAGTGCCGTGAAAAGAGTGTTTCCCAGAGTAAGACATGGCTGGTTTGCTGAGGGAAAGTATTGCTACTATGCTTGCTTGTTAAGGTTTTGTTGGCAACTGGCTAGCTATTATGGAGTTTTATTTGCTAACTAGGTAGCTACGTTTGCTAGCCTACATCAGTCAACTAGCCCAGGTAGCCATCTTCACAGGTTTGCTCGCAAGCCCTACCCCCAAAAAGCCAACGTTTTTTGTTTGGCTGGAGTCCAAGTGTGGTCACGCCCGTTTCTTATTATTTGTCTTCTTCTATGGTATAATGGCGTTCGCAACAATTAGAAGTGCATTCCGCCATTTACTGTGCGGGTGGATTTTGTGGCATTTATAGCCACAGTGATTAATTGTACAGCACAAGTGTCTAAGATGTCCAAGAAGCTGGATATCATATCTGCAGCCGAGAAGTTTTGGGGCTCCAAAAAGGAAAACATTCGAGTAAAAATAAATAGACAAACTATAAACACATTTTTAATTTATTTTTAATTTTTTATATCTACCTGCTTTTCTGTAAAAACCTCATTCTAATCAGGTCCTAATACAGGCTCAGAAGCCTCCTGTAAGGGCTGGACATTTCCTAGGACCATAGTCCTTGTACTGCTTCTGCCGTGAAGTCTTGGAGCCCCAAAACTTCTCGGCTGCAGATATGATATCCAGCTTCTTGGACATCTTAGACACTTGTGCTGTACAATTAATCACTGTGGCTATAAATGCCACAAAATCCACCTTCACAGTGAGTGTAACCAGATCACTTGATTGACTTCAAACACAAGCAACTGGTTTCAATTCATCCACCACCATATTTTCAACACTGTTGCCTCTTTCCCCTTCAACTCTCTTCACGGGCCTCCACATAGGAGAATCGTTACGCAGCCCTGATCTTTGACACCTCGACCTCATTCACCCTAACAGGGCACTCAAGGCAGTTCAGAGTATGATCCCCACCACAGTTGCAACATTTTCCATTCACAGATTATTCAATATCATACTTCTCCCGTCTGCAAACATTTGACACGTGGCCAATTTTGCATATTTTTTTATATTGATTTTTATCAGCTCTTCAACCAAAACCTAATATTATCTGAGTTTTTTTTTTTTTACTAGGCAAGTCAGTTAAGAACAAATTCTTATTTTCAATGACGGCCTAGTGGGTTAACTGCCTGTTCAGGGGCAGAATGACAGATTTGTACCTTGTCAGCTCGGGGATTTGAACTTGCAACCTTTCGGTTACTAGTCCACTGCTCTAACCACTAGGCTACCCTGCTGCCCCAGTGAACAAGTAACACAACAATTACATACTTATTTAATTTATTTCATAAACAACGTTATGCAACACCCAATGATGCTCTGTAAAAAATGTATTGCCCCCCTAATGTATTGCCTAGTGGTTAGAGCGTTGGACTAGTAACCGGAAGGTAGCAAGTTCAAATCCCTGAGCTGACAAGGTACAAATCTGTCGTTCTGCCCCTGAGCAGGCAGTTAACCCACTGTTCCTAGGCCGTCATTGAAAATAAGAATTTGTTCTTAACTGACTTGCCTAGTAAAATAAAGGTTAAAAAATAATCATAAATAAATAACCGGTGCCACCTTTAGCTGCAATGACTCCAACCAAACACTTCCTGTAGTTGTTGGTCAGTCTCTATTGTCGCTGTGGAGGAATTTTGGCTCACTCTTCCATGCAGGACTGCTTTAACTCAGTGACATTTGTGGGTTTTCATGCATGAACTGCACATTTCAAGTCCTGCCACAACATATCAATTGGGATTAGATCTGGACTTTGACTAGGCCATTCCAAAATGTAAAATTTGTTGCTTTTAAGCCATTTTTATGTAGACTTGATTGTGTGTTTTGGATCATTGTCTTGCTGCATGACCCAGCTGTGCTTCAGCTGTGCTTCAACGGATGGCCTGACATTCTCCTGTAGAATTCTCTGATACAGAGAAGAATTCATGGTTCCTTCTTTTAAGGCAAGTGGTCCAGGTCCTAAGGCAGCAAAGCATCCCCAAACCATCACACTACCACCACCATGCTTTAGCATTGGTATGAGGTTCTTACTGTGGAAGGCAGCTTTTGGTTTTCGCCAGGCATGTCATCCAAAAGTTATACTTTTGAATCATCTGTCCATAGAACATTCTTCCAAGAGTCTTGATAATCATCCAGGTGCTTCCAGATGTTTTTGGCAAACTTGAGTCAACTTTTTGTACATCACATCATGGGTCCCATTATGCCTGGCGAAAACCAAACAAAGCATTCCACAGTAAGAGCCTCATACCAACGGTCAAGCATATCAGAGAATTCTACAGGAGATTGTCAGATCATCCGTCTGTGAGCTGAAGCTGAAGTGCAGCTGGGTCATGCAGCAAGACAATGATCCAAAACACGCAATCAAGTCAACATGAAAATGTCTAAAAAGCAAAACATTTGACATTTTGGAATGGCCTAGTCAATTTTGGAATGGTCTAATCCCAATTGAGATGATGTGGCAGGACTTGAAATGAGCAGTTCATGCTTGAAAACCCATAAATGTTGCATTTCTGCATGACGAGTGGGCCAAAATTCCTCCACTGCGATGTGAGAGACTGATCAACAACTACAGGAAGCATTTGGTTGCAGTCATTGCACCTAAAAGTTGCACAACCAGAAAGATATGATACTTGGAGTTGTAAGTCCAAAGCCTGACACCTTGCCAACAGACAGAGCACATGATAACATAAGGTGCCGCTTGCCAATATTTGTATAGTGAAATGAGGCAAACTTATTTGTCAGCTTAGGCTCAGCCCTATATGTTTCCAACCTCATGGTACTATGTATCTATTAGCGCTGTATATTCATGTAACAGTGCTTCTTGAGTCTTTTTAAACCAATATGCTTTTTTCCCCCCTAGGTGATGCTGTGCTCAGAAATCTTGAAATAAAGGAAAATGCCTTGGTAGGTTTAACATGAATGGCTAGGCCTACTGCTAAACGTATCAGTTGTTAATTATGTAGGTACATTGACATTATATTGTGCTGAATATTTTTGTTCTTGTTTCAGAGTCAACTTGACATTCCTTTTAAAGTAAGAGCCGGACATATAGGTAAGTTTTGTACGATGACTCTCAACCCAACACCTACCGTAACCCTATGACAATTACAATAGTGCCTCCCTCCTACTCCCTCTTTCTCACTCTTCAACCTCTTTCTATTTGTTCTCTCCCTCTGCTGTGTGTTTGTGTGTGTGGTTCTGTCAGGACGTTTGGAGCTGAAGATTCCATGGAAGAATCTGTACACCCAGTCAGTGGAAGCTACACTGGATGGAGTTTACCTGCTCATCGTGCCCACAGCCAGTGAGAACCTGACCGTATCACCGATATGCATGAACCCTAGCTGTAGTTTGTGTGTGGCATGTGTCTTTGCTTTTGTTAATGGGTAGCCTGTGTCTTTGCATGTTTCAGGTATAAAGTATGATGCAGAGAAGGAGGAGAAACAGCTCCAGGAGGCTCGTCAGAGGGAGCTGCAGAGGATCGAAGAGACCAAACAGAAAGCAGCGGAACAAGGTCAGAGTTCATGTGTCTGTCTGTTTTTGGCAGTTAGTTACAATATTATACGTTTTGAGTCTTTGTAAGTTATGTATAGCTTCAAAATGTTTAAAACCGTCATGTGCATCTCAGACTGTCAGTCAGTGTTTACATTTCCCCAGATGCACCCCTTGGCGGGGCTGCCTTTGGGTTAAAACACAGACTCAGGACTGTGACTTTAATGCATGTGTTCTTATATCATGTTCATTGGTGTCACAGAAAACCCAGCACTTGAGAAACAAGACACCTTTGTGGAGAAACTGGTGACACAGGTGATCAAGAACCTTCAGGTGAAGATCTCCAACATCCACATCCGCTATGAGGATGACGTGAGTATTCTGCCTAGTGTACTACAGTAGTACTACACTAGTTCTACAGTACTAGAACTATGTATATTACTACTGTGTTGCATTACTGTAAGTTTCTTTCTTTCTCCTCTCATCTCTTTCTCTCTTCTCTTTCTCAGGTCACCAATCCCAAATGCCCATTATCATTTGGAATGTCTCTACAGAACCTCAGCCTTCAGGTAATGTGTGTGTCGCCTTCTCATGAAATCTGTCATTCATTGTGGATGATGTACAATCTAAATTGCAGCGGTTCGATTTAGTTAACGTCTGGATGTGGGATATGTGATGTTGCCGTGGTTAAAGGGATAGTTCACCCAAATGACAATATGTGATATTGGTTTCCTTTACCCTGTAAGCAGTCTATGGACAAGGTATGACAGCAATCCATGCTTTGGTTTTGTTATGGTTGTGGTCAGAGTTATGGTCTATTTGTGGTCTGATGTTGAAACAGGATCACGTAACTTCTCAACCCCAAAACTGTGTTACCCCACAGACCGCAGATGAGAACTGGAAACCTTGTCTTCTGAATGAGAAAGCCAAGCTGTTTTTCAAGGTAGAGTATTCTTTACAGCAATGGTTATTCTGTAGATTAGTTTTACATACATTATGACACTATTATACTGTCAACAGCATTCTAAGCTGTTTTCTGTTGTGCTTTTTCCTCCTCAGCTTGTCCAGTTGGACAATCTCTTTGCCTACTGGAATGTGAACTCAATGCTGTACTCCAATCACATGCCAGACGAGGCCCTGGTGAGTGACCGTGTCATCATTCAGCACCGTTGCTGAGCGGTGAGTCTCTTAAGTGAGAGTGATGTCTATCTATGATGTCTAATTAAGTGTCTCTTCCTGCCTGTCGTTTCCACAGCGATGCCTCCAGAACAGCATGGATATCTACAGTTCCACCCCCATGAAACACGATTTCAGTGAGTGTTGCCTAGTCGATACAGGGGTGTAACATCATTCATCGTCTGGATCAGTCTTGGTATTCATGTTGCCATCCACCTGATACAGGGAATCAAATCAGTCATTTGAGTGTATTGTAATTGAATACGTTTTCTCATTATTTAAACCCACTGTTGAATTGTTGTTTAATTCGGTATCATATCCTTATTAACCTAATTTTCCTGTTCAATGCTGGCAGTTTTTCGTCCGATAACGGCCAATGCGAAGCTGAGCATGAACCCCCGGTCAGACGTAAACTTCTCTTCACCCAAGGTAGACTTGGTAGTCAACCTGAGAGAGGTAGCCGTGGAGCTGAACAGGCCACAGGTGAGACGGGAGAGAGGCCATGAAAGAGAGGGCGAGAAAGGGCTACAATTTTCTTCGAGCAAAAGAGCACATTTGCCCCCAAAAATACTGTAAAACTCATTAGAATCTGTATTGTGACTTCAACTATGTGCATAATAAGGAGGGTGGCTATTATTTAACCACAGAGAAGGACACTGATACATGCAATTTCCACAATTTTGCTATCCTGTCTATTTGAAATGTTACAGTATTTTTACCAATATAAAATCGGGTTTATTATTTCCCTCTCTGTCTTCTTTGTTAACCCCTGAACTCTGATCCTTTCCCTCTCTGCAGTATATCAGCATTCTGGAGCTCCTGGGCTCGGTGGATATGATGTCACGCAACCTGCCGTACAGGAAATACCGGCCGCAATTCCACGTGCACACCAACGCCTACATATGGTCAACACTCACTCTTTTGTTTCTTATACAAAAAAATACTTAAACCTCTTTCTCTTGATGTATTGATGACAATTGTGGTTATTGTTAATGTTTAGGCAGTGAATGATAATTGTGTCATGTTGCATGCCACCCAGTATAAGATTATTAGACACATTTTTCCAATCAATTGAGTTACAGTGATGTACACAGACTAGGCCCATTGTGACTGTCACTCTGCTTGTGTTTTCATCTAGGTGGCAGTATGTGATTATGGGCATCATGGAGGTGGACGTGAAGCCACGGCTGCACATGTGGTCGTGGCAGCGCATCCACCGCCACCGGCAGACAGTCAAGTGTTACAGAGCGCTCTACAAGTCCAAGATCACCAACAAGAAGCCCACTGAGAAGCTGCTCAGGGAAGTGGAGGTGTGTGGAGATCAGGGTCATGTTCATTAGGCACCAAATGGAGGAAAACTGACAAATAGGAAGGGACTAAATGGACTTGTCCAAAAAGAAGCACACATTAAAATGTTCTATTGCAGAAGGTTTTGAAACATTTTCCGTTGCGTTCCCTAAAGAGCGGAACCCAGACCTGCATTCAAATAGTATTTGTTTTGTTTCCAAAACCTGAGCAGTGCTTGATTGAGCTTGCCTGGCTGTAATTTGACCAATGGAATACTCCCCAAAGTTCAAGCCTTGCCCGCCTGGCACTTCGGGCTGACTCAATCAGGCACTCAAAGTATTTAAAAGAAAACAAAATGCTCTTTGAACCCAGGTGTGGTGGAGATTGAGAAGGGCCTACTCCTCCCTCGCTTTCAGAGTTGCAACCCCAGTCCTTTTCTCTACTGTGCTGCATTGATTGATGGACGTTAAGTAATTGATGAAGTAATAATTGATCGATTCCCATAACGGTCCGGGAACTGTTTTAATGGATCCATCTTTCCCTCCATGTGCCCAGGAGACTGAGCGGACTCTGGATATTTTTAACATCACGCTGGCCAGGCAGCAAGCTGAGATGGAGGTACGGATTGAGCTATCTGTTGAATTATTCCTAGCTAACTACCTCTCTTCTCTGCATCTACTGTAATGTGTTTAGCCTGTCTGTCCGTCAACTAACTCATTTGTTCAAAATGGCAGTAAAGCATGACTGAAGTAACCCTACTTAGTCACACAGCCATAGCGTAACCACCAGTGCAACACGTGGTCACAGTCTATCTAACAGTGGTTCGAGCTAGTGGTTGTGGCTGAGGCGTTATGTGTAGACTGTGACCAGCAATGGTTGGTTGTTCCAGGCGAGCAAGGCGGGTCTGCGTATCTTTCGTCCGGGGGTGAAGGTGGAGGAGGAATCTCAGGGCTGGTTGGGCTGGATGTGGTCCGGCTGGTCAGGAGATGACGGCGCCAAGTCCAAGGAGGTCAAGACCGGAGGTGAGACTGCCCACATACCCAATCACCATGCTCCATTTTGTACATACATTCTTATTAATTGAGACATTTCACGTTTGATACGGGGTCTCACTTTGACTAATAAATAAAGGTAGAATGTCTCTGTTAGTGCCAGCATCCTGCCACAGCTGCAATCTTTTTGGCTTGCAAGCTTGAAGTAGGCAGTGGCTAGCTAAATGGCATTGTAGGCCTACCAAGTACAAACCTAGCTACAAAAATTGACAATGGCGAAACAAGGCACTTGAAAAGACCCCATACTGATATTGAGGTGGAGAATTCCTGTCAATCCACTGTGCATGTTGTTCCTCGGCCTAGTCCTTTAGCCTTGGTTTCTCAAATGATTGCCTCGCCTGGTTCACCACCTACTTCTCTGATAGAGTTCAGTGTGTCAAATCGGAGGGCCTGTTGTCCGGGCCTCTGGCAGTCTCTATGGGGGTGCCACAGGGTTCAATTCTTGGAACGACTCTCTTCTTTGTATACATCAATGATGTCACTCTTGCTGCTGGTGAGTCTCTGATCCACCTCTACGCAGACGACACCATTCTTGTATACTTCTGGCCCTTCTTTGGACACTGTGTTAACAACCCTCCAGGCGAGCTTCAATGACATACAACTCTCTTTCCGTTGCCTCCATTTGCTCTTAAATACAAATAAAACTAAATGCATGCTCTTCAACCGATCGCTGCCTGCACCTGCCCGCCTTTCCAACATCACTACTCTGGACGGTTCTGACTTAGAATATGTGGACAACTACAAATACCTAGGTGTCTGGTTAGACTGTAAACTCTCCTTCCAGACTCACATCAAACATCTCTAATCGAAAGTTAAATCTAGAATTGGCTTCCTATTTCGCAACAAAGCATCCTTCACTCATGCTGCCAAACATACCCTCGTAAAACTGACTATCCTACCGATCTTTGACTTCGGCGATGTCATTTACTAAATAGCCTCCAATACCCTACTCAATACATGGATGCAGTCTATCACAGTGCCATCCGTTTTGTCACCAAAGCCACCACTGCGACCTCTACACTCTCGTTGGCTGGCCCTCGCTTCATACTCGTCGCCAAGGTCATCTACAAGACCCTGCTAGGTAAAGTCCCCCTTATCTCAGCTCTCTGGTCACCATAGCAGCACCCACCTGTAGCACGCGCTCCAGCATGTATATCTCTCTGGTCACCCCCAAAACCAATTCTTCCTTTGGCCGCCTCTCCTTCCAGTTCTCTGCTGCCAATGACTGGAACGAACTACAAAAATCTCTGAAACTGGAAACACTTATCTCACTAGCTTTAAGCACCAGCTGTCAGAGCAGCTCACAGATTACTGCACCTGCACATAGCCCATCTATAATTTAACCCAAACAACTACCTCTCCCCCTACTGTATTTATTTATTTATTTAGCTCCTTTGCACCTCATTATTTCTATTTCTACTTTGCACATTCTTCCACTGCAAATCTACCATTCCAGTGTTTTACTTGCTATATTGTATTTACTTTGCCACCATGGCCTTTTTCTTTTTTTTGTTGCCTTTACCTCCCTTATCTCACCTCATTTGCTCACATTGTATATATACTTATTTTTCTACTGTCTTATTGCTGTATGTTTGTTTTACTCCATGTGTAATTCTGTGTTGTTGTATGTTTCGAACTGCTTTAATTTATCTTGGCCAGGTCGCAATTGTAAATGAGAACGTGTTCTCAACTTGCCTACCTGGTTAAATAAAGGTGAAATAAAAAATAAAAACCGTCCATTGTCCAGGAGGCTGTCGCTCCTTTCCGCAGAATCTTCTGACACAGGTGAAGCACGGTTGGAGTTTAGAAGACCGCATCGGCACATGCGTTCTGAACCAACCAAACATTTATTTTATTGGGAGAAATTGGCAGCAAATCAAAGTTGTTACTTTGCAAAGAGATGCATGGGCACCGTGAGAGGAGAGTGTCCTTGGATTTAGACAGACATATCAGCAATAAATGAGATCAGACGAGTAGGCTACCAGGGCACCAATGCTTAGTCTTCTACAGGTCGCCTTGCCTCTTTTCTCATAAGGCCAACGTGCCAATCATTCAGCTGGTTTACTGTGTGTCATTCAGCTGGTTTCAAAATGATATCATCGGGGTGCATTGTGTGATTTTAACCAATTATGAGCTGGCATTGCCTATTAATTGTCTTGGTTGATGATGTCATTGGAAACACTTATCTTTTTTACTTCAAAACATAGAAATGTGTCATTTTCACATGTTGATGTCGGGGTGGTGCTGAAGATGATGAATATGAAGTAAAAAATGTTTGACATTTCCCTTTAACCCTGTCCTGTCCCACCCTATGAATTCTCAACTATTTAATCATGTTGATAACAAGGTGCTCATGATGATGATAATAATGGTTTTGGACCAGTTATGTCTTTGACTTGGATTTAATTGCGCACTTGGAATTGCATTTAGCATTTTCTTCCCTTTTGTAAAGTTGATTTGAAATAATCTTGATGATAAGGTGCTCCTGATGAGGATGATGTTTTAATGTTTGTTTTTGTGAAGCTAGACACATTTTATGGACAATATAAAAATACAAATCTTTATTCTCCTCAGCTTTTGGTGAGCTTATGACTCCTGCCGAGAAGGCCAAACTCTACACCGCCATTGGCTACAGTGAGGTAGCTGTCAATCACAACCTGCCAAAGAACGTGAGTGGCTACTGTATATTTCCTACACATCGTAGTGCAGTACAGCAATCCCAGGATATAGAAAGATAACCCAGGACACTATTCACAATCTCTCTTGTCCCTCTCTCATTTTGTTTTTTCAGTTTGAGGACATAAAGATACATTTTCACATGAAGAGGATGTCTTTCTCAATGAAAGACAACAAGGATCAGAATGAAATCCTCAAGGTCACAGTTGAAGACCTGAAATCCATGCTGACCCAGAGGCCCGGAGCACAAGCCATTAAGTATGCACAGTACACACCCTAGGGTGTGTTCAGTGAGGGGAAACATTCAGAACGTTGCACACAGAAATGAAGAGCTGACATGATGTCAAAATTTACATGACAGAATATCATATCTGTTCAACAAAATTATTTATAATCGGTAACTCTGTACACTTGTGAACAGACCCTGCGTTTAAATACTTCCCCTCCTTCCCTGTTGTAGCGCTTTATCAATGGGATATTGTTGCCAGGTTTTTGTTGTCGTGCCATAGGCCAAGAACAAACTTGAGAACAGCTGACGACACTATTTTGCGATGCTCGGTTTGTCGGTATCTCTCGTTCTCCCCCTTTGCTTTTCCCTCATCTATCTCCCCTTTCTCTCTCTCCCCCTTTCTCGCTCTCCAGACTTCTCTCTCTTCCACTGCTCCCTCCACTCTCTGCCCTTGGTTCTGATGCTGCTGGTGTTGTTGTTGTTGTTGCCCTCAGGCTGTCGGCCCAGCTTAGTCTGTTTGAGGTGAAAGGACTGGCCAATAATCGGCCGGCGCCCACGCTGCTGTCGTCGAGGAAGGCTGCCACGGTAACAGGGACCCCCCTGCTTGACATCCTGTTTGAGACCAACCCTCTGGATGAGAGTGCTGACCAGCGGCTCCACGTCGAGTCCCAGCCTCTGGAGATCATCTATGACGCTGTTAGTGTGTGTGTGTGTGTGTGTGTGTGTGTGTGTGTGTGTGGGTGTGTGGGTGTGTACCTGTTTACATTACTATATCAGTTGTTCCTCGGTTCAATCTGGCGTGGAGTTGTTAGAACAAAATGAGTGTGTTTGCATGTGTAACAACATGGGTACCTGTGTCTCCCTCCGGCAGGTGACGGTGAACAGCATGTCTGCGTTCTTCTTGCCGCCTGATGACCTCCAGCTAGACGAGCTGACCAACGCCACTCTCATGAAGCTGGAACAGTTCCGAGACCGCACCTCCACAGGTCAGAGCCCCGCCTCTAGCTCTGACTGACAGGCCACACTCACTTTCCTGGGCTGAAACACAGCACTGATGGATTTGTTTACATATGCTGCAGGCCCAAATATGGAGATCTATTCATTTATTTTCTATGGACATGGAGGTTGGTGAGGTAAACTTATGATTAATCAGCCAGGATATCCGCCTCATTGACCTCAATCTCCAATCCATACTTCTTATTTCCTATTGACAGACACCCCTCCCTCCCCTTTCATATCCTATATTATGTAAGAACGTGTTGAAGTATGCCATCCATTATATATTGTTGTCTGCAGGGCTGATGTACGTGATTGAGACCCAGAAGGTTCTGGATCTGAACGTCAACCTCATGGCCTCCTACGTGATCGTGCCCCAAACCGGCTTCTACGACTCCACTCAGAACCTCATGCTATTGGACCTGGGTCACTTCAAGGTAGGTCACTTCAATTGACACAGCACACATGTTTGTGTAGAGACAGCAGTTCGATCTGACTTGAGTGAGTGAGAGACGATGTACGGAAAATTTGCGAACTGTGATTGATCCTGTCATGTTGCTAAATTTCACTTGCCCAATAAGGCAACCACTGAGCAGACTCAACTTGCCTGACTGTTTAGTTTACTAGCCCCAGGCAGCCGAACCCTGCATAATAAACAGGACCTCATCCAGGTGTGCTATGACAGGGATTTTCAAACTGGGGTCCATATATTTTAGCTTTGTTTTGAAAAACTATTTGGGGTATTTTTGTACGTGAAAAATTATAAGTTCATGAATATCGCTAGCTGCAACAGAATACCGTCATGGAAACCATTTGAATGTCTCTATGTCCAGTATGAAGGAAGTTAGAGGGAGTTTCACGAGCCAATGCTAACTAGCGTTAGCACAATAACTGGAAGTCTACAGGAACATTTGGCATACTAGCTGTTCATCCGACTCTGAGGTAGCAGATGAAAAGGGCTTTATTGCCTGGGAAGAAAAGTTTGAAAATCCCTGTTCTATGCCATTGTGTTATCAGGTGTCTAGTCTGAGCAGAAAGGGGCTACCCCAGCTCTCTGTAGGGAGCAGGACTATACAGGACATCATGTCCCAAGCCTACGACAGCTTCAACATCAAGCTCAGCAGCCTACAGTTCCTCTACAGCAAACCAGGTACACACACACGCATACAATTATCTGCCCAAAATGTGTCATGTGACACAACTATGCAGGGAAGTTGTTTTCTGTAGCTTATTTCTGTAGCTTATTCTTGCGTTGCATACTTAGGTAGAATATAGTTAAACTAGGCTTAACGGTGGTTGTTGTCTTGTGTATTAGACGGGGACTGGAGGAAAGCCCGTAAGCTGAAGCAATCGGCCCTCCACATCCTGGAGCCTGTTGATGTCAAGGTGGTGTTCAGCAGAGCCATGGTGGTCACAGACTCACGCATGCCCAAGTAAGAGGGAGGGGAGAGGGGTGGGTTCTGGGGTAGAGAGAGTGGTGGAGGAGGAGGGGGTGGGTGGGTGGGCTCTGGGGTAGAGAGGGGCGGGGGTTGGTGGGTGGGTGGGTGGAGAGAGAGGGGTGGGAGGGTGGGCGGGCGGGTTCTGGGGTGGAGAGAGAGGGGTGGGTGGGTTCTGGGATGGAGAGAGGGGTGGGTTGGTTCTGGGGTGGAGAGAGAGGGGTTTGTGGGTTCTGGGGTGGAAAGAGAGGGGTGGGTTGGTTCTGGGGTGGAGAGAGGGGTGGGTGCGATGCCTTTTTTGGACTACCACTATGTATAATCGTGTTTGTCAAAAAGCTGGTCAGATGAATGATATGAATAAAGTGTGTGTGTGCGTGTGTGTCAGGTTTAAGATCTTCGGGGAGATGCCTCTCTTGTCTCTGAGGATCTCTGATGATAAGGTGCGGGCCGTGCTGGAGCTGATTAACAGCATCCCGCTGCCGGAGAGCAGGCCGGCCCCGCGCAGCACCAACACACACTCTACACCTAAGGTACTAACTACTGGGAGTCTCTCTGCCTGTCTGTGGGTTGACTTTCTCTGTCTGTCTGTGGGTTGACTGTCGGTCTGTGGGTTGACTCTGTCGGTCTGTGGGTTGACTCTCTCTCTCTCTGTTGGTCTGTGGGTTGACTCACTCTCTCTACCTGTCTGTGGGTTGACTCTCTCTCTCTATCTATCTCTGCCTGTCTGTGGGTTGACTCTCTCTCTCTCTGCCTGTCTGTGGGTTGACTTTCCCTCTCTCTCTGCCTGTCTGTGGGTTGACTCTCTCTCTCTCTCTCTCTCTCTGCCTGTCTGTAGGTTGACTCTCTCTCTCTCTCTCTCTCTCTCTCTCTCTCTGCCTGTCTGTAGGTTGACTCTCTCTCTCTCTCTCTCTCTCTCTCTCTCTCTCTCTCTCTCTCTCTCTCTCTCTCTCTCTCTCTGCCTGTCTGTAGGTTGACTCTCTCTCTCTCTCTCTCTCTCTGCCTGTGTAGGTTGACTCTCTCTCTCTCTCTCTCTCTCTCTCTCTCTCTGCCTCTCTCTCTCTCTGCCTGTCTGTGCGTTGACTCTCTCTCTCTCTTCCTGTCTGTGGGTTGACTCTCTCTCTCTCTGCCTGTCTGTGGGTTGACTCTCCCTCTCTGCCTGTCTGTGGGTTGACTGTAATGTTGGTTGTTGTTTTGTGTGTAAATAGATTTATATTGGGTTGTGTGTGTGTTCGTGTCTAATTTCTGCTTGTTTTTCTTCCGCAGGCTCCAAAGCAGTCTTACACCCCTCAGCTAACCCCCAGGCAACCAACCATGGCTGAACTGCGCAACTCCCTCATATGGGAATCAGGTGAGAGACATGCACGCACACATACAGCCCATACAGCCCATTACAAATGGATCTTTGTACTTTACGCATACACACAACTGTGATCATGACAGACGTTAGTGTGGCATTATCATTTAAGTGTGTGTGTGTGTGCAGGCTCAGAGGAGGACCTGTTCTACGATGCTCCCAGCTCTCCTATAGGCGACAGTCCGTTCTTCCCCGACAACATGCCCAGCCCCCTGCAACGCTCCGACTCGGTCAAGAGGAGAGGTCTGGTCAAGAAAGACCCCAAGAAGAACATGACAGAGTTCCTCATGACGTTTGAGATCAACAAGGTATGCTTAACATAATATACATCTGTGTGTGAGAGAGTCCTTAAACACTTAATTTAGATGTTTTCACTCTGATTGCTAATAAAGCTGTGCGTGTATATGTGTGTACTTGAACTCCCTCATTCTGCTGTCTAGCTGTCTGTTCAGCTGTGTCGTCTGTCTAGAGGCCAGGAGGTCACAGTGTTACACCTGGACGTCGAGCGTCTCGGCACCGAGCTAAAGATTCGCACCTTCGACATGACATCTAACACCTTTCTACGCGAGATCTGCCTAGAGTGCTCAGAGTATATGGGTAGGTGAGGGGGTGGGTGGGAATCGTTGTCTCTTAAAGGTAGGCCTGTCAACTAACTGATCCAGAAATTCACTATCGAAAATGTATCTTAAACATTTCAATATTCAAATAATAGTTTTAATATAATTAGCATAGATTTACATAAATACGTGAATGTACAAATCTGGGTCTTATGCGCCTTCGCTACAGCCTTCTCCATACCAGCTCTGACATTAGGGGAGACGCCAGAAAAGGTAGTCACACTTGAATGTGCCTGTATATGCCATTGAAACCAGCATTTCTCTCCTGTTCTATTTGTTTTTCAAATGAACTTTATTCCGTTGTCCACCACATTCAAACGTAGTAATCTAGTCATGTTTGATAGCAACCTATTCGAGTTGTTGCATCTTTACATCACCCCTCTTTCTACGCTTTTAACATATGTCACATGAAATGGCTTCTGGTGTGTTTTTTGAATGGTGTTTTTCCCTCGATTGCATTTTTGGAACATTAGCAAGACGGCTCTGCACCTTGCTGCGTTTGAAATGCAAAGAAATGATTGTCTAGATCATTATGAAATAAACGTGATATGCTGCTTCCTCGTTGGCGGTTGTGTGGCATGTCTGCAGACTTCTCTGTGTGGTTTTGGTGTGATATGATTTTCTGGTTTGATATACTTGTCCAGATTCAGAGGAGAAGAAAGTGCACCTGATCACAACTCTAGACAACACAGAGGAGGACCTCCTCACATTGGAGTACACTAAGGTGTACACACACACACACACACACACACACACACACACACACACACACACACACACACACACACACACACACACACACACACACACAGTCAACACTGTTTCATGCATTCTTCATCCAATGTAGATTAACAGTAGAGCAGGTCTAAAAGCTTCAATGTCTCTTTCAGGCTGATAAGAACGGGCCAGAATTCAATTCTCAGTACAAGAACACTGAACAAACAGTAAAGGTAAGATCTTACATTACAACTGTGTTAACCCACATTTGGAACTTCAACATGATGTTGATTTGAGCTCAGTACTCTGCTCAGTTGTGTTAGTGTGTTCATTGTGACGGTGGTGTGTGCGTGAAATCTCTGTCTCAGGTGAACTTCTCATCTCTGGATGTACACCTGCACACGGAGGCTTTGCTCAACGCCATGAACTTCCTGAACAGCCTCCTCCCCCCGACCAAGGAGGCGGTGCCTAGCAAGGAGGAGCTTCCCACAATCGCAGAGGAGGACGAGGGAGAGGGGGAGGAGGGAGAGGGGGAGGAGGGCGAGAAGGAGGAATCGGCCGTGGCAAAAAGAACATGTAATTATCAGTTTCATGGAATCCATTCCGGTTACTGGAACTAAGACTTTTCCACTGTTGAAATGTATTAGAATTTATTTCATGAATCAAAGTTAGTCGAAAGTGGAAGAGAATTTGGTTCGGTAATATACCTCCTGTATATTTGTTGCATGTAGAGATATTGAGTAGACACATGTCCTCCATGTATTCTCCTTCTAATACGTAGCTAGCTAAACCAAATGTAAATTCTCTGCCATTGTATGGACCACTTGACATTTGATGTATTGTGATGCAAACAAAATCATCTTCTCATCAAAGCGTCTTTTACGTTTGGACAAAGGAACTACTCTTTCATCAATGTCTCTCTACCCCACTCTCCTCAGCTTCTAAGAAGTCAAAGTTTGAGGACGTGGTGAATTTGCACATCAGAGCTGATCTCAACTGTCTGAAGGTTTTCATCCGAGGCCATAGCCACATGATAGCAGAGATCTGCATTGAGGGTAACACAAGTCACCGTCCGCAACACAAGTCATCGTCCGCAACACACGTCCGCAACACAAGTCACCGTCCGCAACACAAGTCACTGTCCGCTACACAAGTCACCGTCCGCTACACAAGTCACCGTCCACTACACCAGTCACCGTCCGCTACACAAGTCACCGTCCGCAACACAAGTCACCGTCCGCTACACAAGTCACCGTCCGCAACACAAGTCACCGTCCGCTACACAAGTCACCGTCCTCAACACAAGTCATCGTCCGCAACACACGTCCGCAACACAAGTCACCGTCCTCAACACAAGCCACCGTCCTCAACACAAGCCACCGTCCTCAACACAAGCCACCGTCCGCAACACAAGTCACCGTCCGCAACACAAGTCACCGTCCGCAACACAAGTCACCGTCCGCTACACAAGTCACCGTCCGCTACACCAGTCACCGTCCACTACACCAGTAGCAACACTACATCCGCAACACACGTCTGTAACACAAGTCACTGTCTGCAACACAAGTCACCGTCCGCAACACACGTCTGCAACACAAGTCACCGTCTGCAACACAAGTCACCGTCTGCAACACAAGTCACCGTCCACTACACCAGTCACCATCCGCAACACACGTCTGTAACACAAGTCACTGTCTGCAACACAAGTCACCGTCCGCAACACACGTCTGCAACACAAGTCACCGTCTGCAACACAAGTCACCGTCTGCAACACAAGTCACCGCCCGCAACACACGTCTGCAACACAAGTCACCGTCTGCAACACAAGTCACCGTCCGCTACACACGTCTGCAACAGAAGTCACCGTCTGCAACACAAGTCACCTTCCGCAACACACGTCCGCAACACAAGTCACCGTCTGCAACACAAGTCACCGTCCACAACACACGTCCGCAACACAAGTCACCCTCCTCAACACAAGTCACCGTCCGCAACACAAGTCACCGTCTGCAACACAAGTCACCGTCCGCTACACACGTCTGCAACACAAGTCACCGTCTGCAACACAAGTCACAGTCCGCAACACACGTCCGCAACACAAGTCACCGTCTGCAACACAAGTCACCGTCTACAACACACGTCCGCAACACAAGTCACCGTCCGCTACACAAGTCACCCTCCTCAACACAAGTCACCGTCCGCAACACAAGTCACCGTCCGCAACACACGTCCGCAACACAAGTCACCGTCCGCTACACAAGTCACCGTCCGCAACACAAGTCATCTTCCGCAACACACGTCCGCAACACAAGTCACCGTCTGCAACACATGTCCGTAACACAAGTCACCGTCCACAACACACGTCCGCAACACAAGTCACCGTCCGCAACACAAGTCACCGTCCGCTACACAAGTCACCGTCCGCAACACAAGTCTGCAACACAAGTCACCGTCCGCAACACAAGTCACCGTCCGCTACACAAGTCACCGTCCGCAACACAAGTCATCGGCCGCAACACACGTTCGCGACACAAGTCACCGTCCGCAACACACGTCCGCAACACAAGTCATCATCCACTACACAAGTCACCGTCCGCTACACAAGTCATCGTCCGCAACACACGTCTGCAATACAAGTCACCGTCCGCAACACAAGTCACCGTCCACAACACACGTCCGCAACACAAGTCACCGTCCGCTACACAAGTCACCCTCCTCAACACAAGTCACCGTCCGCAACACAAGTCACCGTCTACAACACAAGTCACCGTCCGCTACACACGTCTGCAACACAAGTCACCGTCTGCAACACAAGTCACAGTCCGCAACACACGTCCGCAACACAAGTCACCGTCTGCAACACAAGTCACCGTCCACAACACACGTCCGCAACACAAGTCACCGTCCGCTACACAAGTCACCCTCCTCAACACAAGTCACCGTCCGCAACACAAGTCACCGTCCGCAACACACGTCCGCAACACAAGTCACCGTCCGCTACACAAGTCACCGTCCGCAACACAAGTCATCTTCCGCAACACACGTCCGCAACACAAGTCACCGTCTGCAACACATGTCCGTAACACAAGTCATCGTCCACAACACACGTCCGCAACACAAGTCACCGTCCGCAACACAAGTCACCGTCCGCTACACAAGTCACCGTCCGCAACACAAGTCTGCAACACAAGTCACCGTCCGCAACACAAGTCACCGTCCGCTACACAAGTCACCGTCCGCAACACAAGTCATCGTCCGCAACACACGTCCGCGACACAAGTCACCGTCCGCAACACACGTCCGCAACACAAGTCATCATCCACTACACAAGTCACCGTCCGCTACACAAGTCACCGTCCGCTACACAAGTCATCGTCCGCAACACACGTCTGCAACACAAGTCACCGTCCGCAACACAAGTCACCTTCCGCAACACAAGCCACCGTCCGCAACACAAGTCACCGTCCGCTACACAAGTCACCGTCCGCTACACAAGTCACCGTCCGCTACACAAGTCACCGTCCACAACACACGTCCGCAACACAAGTCACCGTCCGCTACACAAGTCACCCTCCTCAACACAAGTCACCGTCCGCAACACAAGTCACCTTCCGCAACACACGTCCGCAACACAAGTCACCGTCCGCTACACAAGTCACCGTCCGCAACAGAAGTCATCTTCCGCAACACACGTCCGCAACACAAGTCACCGTCTGCAACACATGTCCGTAACACAAGTCATCGTCCACAACACACGTCCGCAACACAAGTCACCGTCCGCAACACAAGTCACCGTCCGCAACACAAGTCTGCAACACAAGTCACCGTCCGCAACACAAGTCACCGTCCGCTACACAAGTCACCGTCCGCAACACAAGTCATCGTCCGCAACACACGTCCGCGACACAAGTCACCGTCCGCAACACACGTCCGCAACACAAGTCATCATCCACTACACAAGTCACCGTCCGCTACACAAGTCACCGTCCACTACACAAGTCATCGTCCGCAACACACGTCTGCAACACAAGTCACCGTCCGCAACACAAGTCACCGTCCGCAACACAAGCCACCGTCCGCAACACAAGTCACCGTCCGCTACACAAGTCACCGTCCGCTACACAAGTCACCGTCCGCTACACAAGTCACCGTCCTCAACACAAGCCACCGTCCGCTACACAAGTCACCGTCCCCTACACAAGTCACCGTCCGCTACACAAGTCACCGTCCGCTACACAAGTCATCGTCCGCAACACACGTCCGCAACACAAGTCACCGTCCGCAACACAAGTCACCGTCCGCAACACAAGACACCGTCCGCAACACAAGTCACTGTCCGCAACACAAGTCACCGTCCGCAACACAAGTCACCGTCCGCAACACAAGTCACCGTCCGCTACACAAGTCACCGTCCGCAACACACGTCACCGTCCGCAACACAAGTCACCGTCCGCTACACAAGTCACCGTCCGCAACACACGTCTGCAACACAAGTCACCGTCTGCAACACAAGTCACCGTCCGCAACACACGTCTGCAACACAAGTCACCGTCCGCAACACACGTCTGCAACACAAGTCACCGTCTGCAACACAAGTCACCGTCCGCTACACACGTCTGCAACACAAGTCACCGTCTGCAACACAAGTCACCGTCTGCAACACAAGTCACCGTCTGCAACACAAGTCACCGTCTGCAACACAAGTCACCGTCTGCAACACAAGTCACCGTCCACAACACACGTCCGCAACACAAGTCACCGTCTGCAACACAAGTCACCGTCCACAACACACGTCCGCAACACAAGTCACCGTCCGCTACACAAGTCACCCTCCTCAACACAAGTCACCGTCCGCAACACACGTCCGCAACACAAGTCACCGTCCGCTACACAAGTCACCGTCCGCAACACAAGTCATCTTCCGCAACACACGTCCGCAACACAAGTCACCGTCCGCAACACATGTCCGCAACACAAGTCATCGTCCACAACACACGTCCGCAACACAAGTCACCGTCCGCAACACAAGTCACCGTCCGCAACACACGTCCGCAACACACGTCTGCAACACAAGTCACCGTCTGCAACACAAGTCACCGTCCGCAACACAAGTCACCGTCTGCAACACAAGTCACCGTCCGCTACACACGTCTGCAACACAAGTCACCGTCTGCAACACAAGTCACCGTCTGCAACACAAGTCACCGTCTGCAACACAAGTCACCGTCTGCAACACAAGTCACCGTCTGCAACACAAGTCACCGTCCGCAACACACGTCCGCAACACAAGTCACCGTCTGCAACACAAGTCACCGTCCACAACACACGTCCGCAACACAAGTCACCGTCCGCTACACAAGTCACCCTCCTCAACACAAGTCACCGTCCGCAACACACGTCCGCAACACAAGTCACCGTCCGCTACACAAGTCACCGTCCGCAACACAAGTCATCTTCCGCAACACACGTCCGCAACACAAGTCACCGTCCGCAACACATGTCCGCAACACAAGTCATCGTCCACAACACACGTCCGCAACACAAGTCACCGTCCGCAACACAAGTCACCGTCCGCTACACAAGTCACCGTCCGCAACACAAGTCATCGTCCGCAACACGCGTCCGCAACACAAGTCACTGTCCGCAACACACGTCCGCAACACAAGTCATCATCCTCAACACAAGCCACCGTCCGCTACACAAGTCACCGTCCGCTACACAAGTCACCGTCCGCAACACAAGTCACCTTCCTCAACACAAGCCACTGTCCTCAACACAAGTCACCGTCCTCAACACAAGCCACCGTCCTCAACACAAGTCACCGTCCACAACACAAGTCACCGTACGCAACACACGTCACCGTCCGCAACACACGTCTGCAACACAAGTCACCGTCTGCAACACAAGTCACCGTCTGCAACACAAGTCACCGTACGCAACACACGTCACCGTCCGCAACACACGTCTGCAACACAAGTCACCGTCTGCAACACAAGTCACCGTCTGCAACACAAGTCACCATCCGCAACACACGTCCGCAACACAAGTCATCGTCCGCAACACACGTCCGCAACACAAGTCATCATCCGCAACACACGTCCGCGACACACGTCGCCGTCCCCGACGCAAGTCTCCTTCCGCGACACACATCCACAACAGCTGCGTGCATGAATTATGATATTGCATACAATTATGTGTTTGTGTGATTAGTTTTGTGGACAGGACACGCACACACACACATTATAATGATGTTAGTGCCACCTTGTGGTAGACATGAAGAAATACTCAGGCCACTGATGATCTTTTCCTATTGGCTCTGGAACTGATATGAACACACCTTTGTGGTGCCCCACCATGATATCGGGGGGGAGGGGACTAACTATGGATCTGTCGCCGTCCGCTAGTACGTATGTTAGTTAATCACTTGATATCTCAGACACCGCTGGCCCGATTTTGACAAAACTTTGGTGAATGATGTGCCATACCACAGAGATATGGCATTTACAAAATTACACTGATTGGCCAAAGGGGCCGCTATAGTAATCAACTGAAGTTCCAAACTTTGAACAAGCTTGCATCATTTGTTATTTGTGGGGGACGACATGTTTACTGTTGCCTAGTTTTAGACTTGTTCTAGACCTAGACCTGCTCCTCAGTGTTCTGCCTCTTTGTTCTATGTTCCAGGCCTGGTGTCGGAGGTGCTGATGAGGAGAAAGGCGGTGGAGGTTCTGGCCAACCTGAAGAACATAGTCATCCTGGACTGTGATAAGGAGGCACTGTACAAGCAGGTAACTTTTGCTCAATGTTTTCCTTTGCGTTCCCTAATGAACACGACCCAGCAGTCATTGACTACCATACTCACAAGGCTCACTCATGGCCTCCAGTATCCAAAAAGGATCAAATGAAAAGTTGACATATTAAAATTTGAAATAACGCCAAATCTAATCTTTGCCATTTGAACAAACATCACCTAATCTTTGCCATTTGTTTTACTTTAGAGATGTTATTTTCCCAGTCAAGGGGCCACATTCACGAGAAATTATTATTGTTGTTTTTGCTTTCTGCTGCTATATTTGTATGGCGTCTGCATCCTAGTGTGTGTCCATAGCTGATAAGGAGGTGTTTGCTTTCCGCATGGTGAACCACACGGACGCCACTGAGGGCGATGCCTATCTAGACATGGGTAAAGTGGACACCAGCATCACCCTGACAGTGGGCTGCATCCAGGTCATCTTCCTCAACAAGTTTGTCTCCTCCATCCTGGTAAGAGACACCATCTCTCTTAACTCCACTTAACTATCACCTATCCTTTTATGTGTTTCATAAATTCAGCTGCCAACAACACTTTTCCAGGGTGTTGAAAACCATGGCCTTACTTATAGTACCGGTACCAAAATGCCCCAGAACTTACCAAGCCTAATCACATTCGGTGCACTTTTTCGGTTCTGGATTGTCCTACGTCATATGACCATCGATGAGAACTCTGTAACGCGACTGCTCTTTGTCCCACCCCTTCTCTTCCTCTTCATTCACCTCCCTCTCCCCCAGGCTTTCATCAACAATTTCCAGGCGGCCAAGGAGGCCCTGGCTGAGGTGACGGTGCAGGCAGCGGAAAAGGCAGCCACAGGGGTGATGGAGCTGGCTGAGCGCAGCGTGCGCATCTCTCTGGATGTAGACTTCAAAGCTCCTCTTGTCTTCCTGCCGCAGTCGTCCTCCTCCACCAACGTCACTGTGGCTGACCTCGGTATGGTCACGGTCAAGAACTGCTTTGCCTTGGTCGACTCCCAGACGCATGTCAAGATCCCTCCCATCATCGACACCATGACCGTGGTCCTCAGTGACCTGAAGATGTACAGGTGAGACAGAACAGGGTTGCTAGTAAAGCACACCAGTAGTCAGCCAGTTCTGTATACGGAACCAGAATTAAACCTCATGGATTCGCAGTTGTTTAAAGTGAACGGATGACTTCATTTTTTGACAGGGATGTGAGGTGTTTCTTGACAAAAGACAGATTTCTGTGTGTTTCAGTTACTTTTGTATATCTGGTCCATCCCTGGATGTACAGTGCCTTGCGAAAGTATTCGGCCCCCTTGAACTTTGCGACCTTTTGCCACATTTCAGGCTTCAAACATAAAGATATAAAACTGTATTTTTTTGTGAAGAATCAACAACAAGTGGGACACAATCATGAAGTGGAACGACATTTATTGGATATTTCAAACTTTTTTAACAAATCAAAAACTGAAAAATTGGGCGTGCAAAATTATTCAGCCCCCTTAAGTTAATACTTTGTAGCGCCACCTTTTGCTGCGATTACAGCTGTAAGTCGCTTGGGGTATGTCTCTATCAGTTTTGCACATCGAGAGACTGACATTTTTTCCCATTCCTCCTTGCAAAACAGCTCGAGCTCAGTGAGGTTGGATGGAGAGCATTTGTGAACAGCAGTTTTCAGTTCTTTCCACAGATTCTCGATTGGATTCAGGTCTGGACTTTGACTTGGCCATTCTAACACCTGGATATGTTTATTTTTGAACCATTCCATTGTAGATTTTGCTTTATGTTTTGGATCATTGTCTTGTTGGAAGACAAATCTCCGTCCCAGTCTCAGGTCTTTTGCAGACTCCATCAGGTTTTCTTCCAGAATGGTCCTGTATTTGGCTTCATCCATCTTCCCATCAATTTGAACCATCTTCCCTGTCCCTGCTGAAGAAAAGCAGGCCCAAACCATGATGCTGCCACCACCATGTTTGACAGTGGGGATGGTGTGTTCAGGGTGATGAGCTGTGTTGCTTTTATGCCAAACATAACGTTTTGCATTGTTGCCAAAAAGTTCAATTTTGGTTTCATCTGACCAGAGCAGCTTCTTCCACATGTTTGGTGTGTCTCCCAGGTGGCTTGTGGCAAACTTTAAACAACACTTTTTATGGATATCTTTAAGAAATGGCTTTCTTCTTGCCACTCTTCCATAAAGGCCAGATTTGTGCAATATACGACTGATTGTTGTCCTATGGACAGAGTCTCCCACCTCAGCTGTAGATCTCTGCAGTTCATCCAGAGTGATCATGGGCCTCTTGGCTGCATCTCTGATCAGTCTTCTCCTTGTTTGAGCTGAAAGTTTAGAGGGACGGCCAGGTCTTGGTAGATTTGCAGTGGTCTGATACTCCTTCCATTTCAATATTATCGCTTGCACAATGCTCCTTGGGATGTTTAAAGCTTGGGAAATCTTTTTGTATCCAAATCCGGCTTTAAACTTCTTCACAACAGTATCTCGGACCTGCCTGGTGTGTTCCTTGTTCTTCATGATGCTCTCTGCGCTTTTAACGGACCTCTGAGACTATCACAGTGCAGGTGCATTTATACGGAGACTTGATTACACACAGGTGGATTGTATTTATCATCATTAGTCATTTAGGTCAACATTGGATCATTCAGAGATCCTCACTGAACTTCTGGAGAGAGTTTGCTGCACTGAAAGTAAAGGGGCTGAATAATTTTGCACGCCCAATTTTTCAGTTTTTGATTTGTTAAAAAAGTTTGAAATATCCAATAAATGTCGTTCCACTTCATGATTGTGTCCCACTTGTTGTTGATTCTTCACAAAAAAATACAGTTTTATATCTTTATGTTTGAAGCCTGAAATGTGGCAAAAGGTCGCAAAGTACAAGGGGGCCGAATACTTTCGCAAGGCACTGTATGTTTGTTTGTTGTGTTTGATTGTGCAGAACCACCTTTGAGAAGGGGAGATTTCAGGGGGAGATCCAGGTTCTGAAGCCGGTCAATCTGGACCTGTCCATCCAGAGGAACCTGTCAGCCTCCTGGTACCACAGCATCCCTGACATAAAGATCACTGCCCACCTCAAACCTATGAATGTGAGTATGTGTGTATGTGTCAGTGTGTGTGTTAGTTAAAGCCAACTCTCAATGAACAAGAAATGTTAGTATGAAATGATGGTTGTTGATACATTTGTGTAACGGGGTGGATGTGTGTGTGTGTTTTTGTCTTACTAGCTGATCCTGAGTCAGGATGACATGACGGTGGTGTTGAGGACTCTGGGTGAGAACATGTCAGAGACGTCAGACGCTGCTTCCTCTCGTCCTCCTCCATCTACAGTGGATCACTCCGACACTGCCACTACCAAAGGCTCGCAGGGCACAGGAGGTACTGGTACTATCTCCACCAGCGGTGAGAACAGTTGGGTTGAATGTGTGTGTGAGTCTTAATATTTGGATGATTGTGATATTGATAATCATGTTGAACCCTGTCTGTAGGCAACATAGTGGTAACTGCTGCAGTGGTCGAGACCCAGAAGAGCACTAAGCTGAAGAACATACTCAAAGTAGACTTCAAGTTTGACTCCATGACTCTGGTCCTGTACAGCCCCAATGGGACTGAGGTGACTACTGCATCACTGCACACCTTCACAAGCACTAATTGACCACAGAAAACTCCATCCACTTAGATATTCTTACCAGAAAGTGTGTGTATGTGTCTGCCTGTCTCTGTGGGCGTGCGTCTCTGCCTATGTGTCTGTGCCTGTCTCTGTGGGCGTGCGTCTCTGCCTATGTGTCTGTGCCTGTCTCTGTGGGCGTGCGTCTCTGCTATGTGTCTGTGCCTGTCTATGTGGGTGTGCATCTCTGCCTATGTGTCTGTGCCTGTCTCTGTGGGCGTGCATCTCTGCCTATGTGTCTGTGCCTGTCTCTGTGGGCGTGCATCTCTGCCTATGTGTCTGTGCCTGTCTCTGTGGGCATGCGTCTCTGCCTATGTGTCTGTATTCAGGTGCAGGTGTTGGACTCCAGGGATGATCAGCTGATGCTGGCTGAGTTCACCTTGGGAACAATCTCTACATCTGTCCACATGTTCTCAGACGGATCCATGAAGGCCTCCGTCAAACTCACAGACTGCCTGCTAGACGACAAGAGACGCAGAGTCAAGAATATCACTGCCAGGTAAAACACACACACAGTTACCTTGGTACTGAGCCTACGTACACATTCACAGACACTGGGAGAGATACCGCAGAGTGGTGTGTGTACTGTGAACATATGAGCGCGTGGCTCAGTGCTGGCGTTGATGTACGAGGCTCAGTGTGTGTTCTCCAGCGTGGCATAATGTTCATCACTGCTTCACCATCTGTCTGTCACACAGGACTGTCACACAGCTAAGATGAATGGCTTTGGTTTAGCAACTCCATGATAGTCAAAGCAGCTTTAATTTAATCTCGCACTCCCAGTTCATCAAAACCCATGAGTATTTCCATCTGGTATGTCAATTGTTTTGAGAGAATGGAATCTTTGAATCTGTAGAGTAGAATAAAAAGTTACTCACTCTTCTATGTAACATTATATGACAAACAGATTACAAGGTATTTAGTGCACTTATGATAGGGTGTGTTATTAGGACCCTTGCTGTAGGGATTGTTATTATTGCTCTTTCTGTAGGAATCATCATGTACACCTGTCCCTCTGGCCTCTGTCTGTCAGGATGATGGCGATTCGTCCGAGCGCTGAGAGGAACGTGATGGTGGAGGTGAACTACAATCAGGGGCGTGAAGGCACCTCTCTGGAGACGGTGGTGCAGGATGTCTACCTCTGTGCCAGCATGGAGTTCCTGCTCACCGTGGCCGACATCTTCCTCAAGGCCAGCCAACAAGGTTTCTCCTCAGCCGCCCCCAAGAACAGCAGCACTAAACCCACAGTTACAGCCACCACAGCTTCCAAGGAACCTGGTACGACATGTTCACATTTCACACTACACAATATTCACCACAAATGTCATGTTTGTACGACGTCCAATTAGTGCAAAGTGAAATGTCCGATAGTTTCACTCCGTTTCTGACAGTTTTCTTCCATTTGATGCCTAATGAACACACCCTGCTTTCCTCTCTGTCTGTGCTCCAGCTCCAGTGGCAGTCAAGTCGGAGATGAATGTTCTGGTGAAGAACCCAGAGATTGTCTTTGTGGCTGACCTGACGCGTGCCGACGCCCCAGCCCTGGTCATGACCATGGAGTGCGAGCTGGTGATGAAGAGCAACCCGGATGGTCAGCTGATGACGGCAGTGGTCAAGGAACTGAAGGTAGTGGCCTGCCCCTTCCTGAGGGAGAAGAGGAGGAACAAGGAGACCACTGTGCTGCAGCCCTGCCAGGTGTTCTTCAAGAGCGCACAGTCCTCCACCTCCCCGCAGGCCATGGAGGTCTCCATCAAGGCACTGACACTCAAGGTAGGCCACGGCCAAAAAACGGAACGGGAAGAAGCATCTCACTAATAAAATACCTTGTCACTTTTTCTTATGTTTTTATTTCTGGCATAGCTGCCAAAACCAGAGTAATGTGTCTTACATTCCATTCTCCTCTGTGCCCCCTTCCCACAGGTGTCGCCCATCATCATCAACACAGTGATCACCATCCAGTCGGTGCTGAGCCCGGCCGGTGCAGACATTCCCCAGTCGGAGCTGGAGAGCCCCGTGCCCCCAGACCTGTGGGAGCGCCGGTCCTGGCGGGATCTCAAGTTGTGGTTCCTGGAGGAGGAGGGTAAAGACGAGGATGCCCAGTCCCTGGTCCGGCTGATTCCCCAGGGTGAGTCCCTGCAGGTGGCCATTTCCTCCATCTGCCTGACCCTGGAGGCAGGGGTGGGCCACCGTACCGTCCCCATGCTGCTGGCCAAGTCCTCCTTCCACGGGGATGTCAAGAACTGGAGCACCCTCATCAACCTGCACAGCCAGCTCAACCTGGAGGTCAGGCACCGCACATCTCTGCATGCGACCTCTACACTACCTCTAAACAACATCTACAAAACATTTACACAACCTTTACACATCTACACAACAT
This sequence comes from Oncorhynchus kisutch, assembly GCF_002021735.2. Classification (NCBI taxonomy): domain Eukaryota; kingdom Metazoa; phylum Chordata; class Actinopteri; order Salmoniformes; family Salmonidae; genus Oncorhynchus; species Oncorhynchus kisutch. Next base: position 18,664,866 of record NC_034176.2, on the reverse strand, counting down.
TTTCACAACTTCTACACAACCTCAATTCAACTAAAATATACAGTTGAAGTTGGAAGTTTACATGCACCTTAGCCAAATACATTTAAACTCAGTTTTTCATAATTCCTGACATTTAATCCTTGTAAACATTCCCATTTGCGACCTGAGATGTTGCTTCAATATATCCACATAATTTTCCTCCCTCATGATGCCATCTATTTTGTGACGTGCACCAGTCCTTCCTGCAGCAAAGCACCCCCACAACATGATGCTGACACGATGGTGTTCTTCGGCTTGCAAGCCTCCCCCTTTTTCCTCCAAACATAACGATGGTCTTTATGGCCAAACAGATCTATTTTTGTTTCATCAGACCATAGGAAATTTCTCCAAAAAGTACGATCTTTGTCCCCATGTGCAGTTGCAAACCGTAGTTCTTCCTTGCTGAGCGGCCTTTCAGGTTATGTCAATATAGGACTCGTTTTTACTGTGGATATAGATACTTTTGTGCCTGTTTCCTCCAGCATCTTCACAAGGTCCTTTGCTGTTGTTCTGGGATTGATTTGCACTTTTCGCACCAAAGTACTTTCATCTCTAGGAGACAGAATGCGTCTCTTTCCTGAGCTGTATGATGGCTGCGTGGTTCCATGGTGTTTATACTTGCGTACTACTGTTTGTACAGATGAATGTGGTGCCTTCAGGCTTTTCGAAATTGCTCCCAAGGATGAACCAGACTTGTGGAGGTCTACAATTTCTTTTCTGAGGTCTTGGCTGATTTCTTTTGATTTTTCCCATGATGTCAAGAAAAGAGGCACTGAGTTTGAAGGTAGGCCTTGAAATACATCCATAGGTACACCTCCAATTGACTCAAATTATGTCAATTAGCCTATCAGATGCTTCTAAAGCCATGACATCATTTTCTGGAATTTTCCAAGCTGTTTAAAGGCACAGTCAACTTAGTGTATGTAAACGTCTGACCCACTGGAATTGTGATACAGTGAATAAGTGAAATAATCTGTCTGTAAACAATTGTTGAAAAATTGACTTGTGTCATTCACAAAGTAGATGTCCTAACCGACTTGCCAAAACTATAGTTTGTTTACAAGAAATTCGTGGAGTGGTTGAAAAACAAGTTTTAATGACTCCAACCTAAGTGTATGTAACCTTCCAACTTCAACTGTGGGTTTAGTCAGACTGCATTTGGTGTACTGTAACATAGTGTTGTGTGTTTAGGTTCACTACTTCAACGAGGTGATGGGGGTGTGGGAGCCTCTGCTGGAGCCCCTAGAGGACGATATCAGAGACGGCTTCAGATCCTGGACTCTGGGATTAAAGGTGACCCTTAAAGGTCGACTTTGGGCACGAAAAACGGTCCAACTCCGCCTCTTACTCAATTTTCTAACAGAAATGGGGTGTGCCTTTGGTGGTTCATCGATGTGTCATTCTGGTCATGCACGCCGCAACAAACGTTGCTAGTTCGTTAGCTAAGCTAGCTACTGTAGCAAATCAAATTGTATTGCTCACATACACATGGTTAGCAGATGTTGTTGTGAGTGCAGCAGAATGCTTGTGCTTCTAGTTCCAACAGTGCAGCAATATCTAACAAGTAATCTAACAATTCCACAAAACTACCTAATACACACAAATCTAAGTAAGGAATGGAATAAGAATATAAATATATGGATGAGCAATGTCAGAGGCATAGGAAAGATGCAATAGATGGTATAAAATACAGTATATACATATGAGATGAGTAATGCAAGACATGTAAACATTATTAAAGTGGCATTGTTAAAGTGGCTAGTGATCCATTTATTAAAGTAGCCAATGATTTTAAGTCTGTATGTAGGCAGCAGCCTCTCTGTGTTAGTGATGGCTGTTTAACAGTCTGATGGCTTTGAGATAGAAGCTGTTTTTCAGTCTCGGTCCCAGCTTTGATGCATCAGTACTGACCTCGTCTTCTGGATGGTAGCGGGGTGAACAGGCAGTGGCTCGGGTGGTTGTTGTCCTTGATGATCTTTTTGGCCTTCCTGTGACATCGGGTGCTGTAGGTGTCCTGGAGGGCAGTTCGTTTGCCCCCGGTGATGCGTTCTGCAGACCTCACCATCCTCTGGAGAGCCTTGCGGTTGTGGGCGGTGCAGTTGCCGTACCAGGTGGTGATACAGCCCGACAGGATGCTCTCAATTGTGCATCTGTAGAAGTTTGTGAGGGTTTTAGGTGACAAAAAAGCTAGCCAGTAACTCTTCCAGTATGTGTTGACGTCATTTCACAGGATTTATTTTTGGACGGAAGCTGTAGAGATATGGTATGATAGTGCATTGATCAGTTATACAGCAGAAAACTTTAAAAAAAAGATTTTCTGCCCAATGTCAACCTTTAAATAATTTCTCATTCACACCACACACACACAAACTCACAAACACTGTCCCATGTTCCACACACATCGCTCATCCAGATAGTGTAAACACACTGTCCACCACACACTTAACGGCCATGACTTCCCCCAACTGCAGATGAAGAAGAAGCCAGTAAAATACTCAGGTATATCAGATGAAGTAGACTACAGCATCCCAGACTACAAGACTATCATCAGCATCAGCAGCAAGGACCAGCTCAACATCACCCTCTCCAAGTGTGGACTGGGCATGCTCAGTAACCTGGGAACGGTAAGTCAATGACGTCACACACCAGCACTCTTGTATGTGCTATTCAATTGACTAGCTGAAAATATACATTTTTTGTGAACAATAAAAAATAAAAAAAATGGAATCACGTAATCTGTACTGTCAATAATAATCACAATAAAACATTTTAAAGAATAACTTTTAATGTCTAAGTGGGTTGTTTTTAATGTGTTGGGATAGCTTGGTGTAGTCCTTATTTCTTGTACATCCCAACGTGCTTGTGAATGCATGGTAGGCCTTTGCGGAGGCGGCCAAGCAGACATCAGAGAGTTTCCAGGAGGACGAGGCGCCGTTCGTGGTGAAGAACCGTCTGGGTCTGACTGTGTCAGTGGTGTACAGTGAGATGTTCTGCCCCCTGGGCTGTGAGGCCACAGAAAACCGTGTAGAGCTGCAGAACGGAGAGAGTGTCAACATGGACTATCGTCGCACCACCACCCACTCAGACCAGTTCTCTGCCATGACCTCGCTGGTGGCCAAGGACTACTACATACAGCCCAGTAAGCAACACAGTTACAACAGTTACACCAGTGCAGACCAGTACCCATATTCAGAGTAGGACTTCTAATCTAGGGATCAGTCTTGCTTTTTATATCATAATGAATAAGATTATATGGACACGGGACCTGATCCTAGATCAGCGCTCCTACTCTGAGTTGCTTTATGAATACGATCCTTGATATTTAGACCCTGGGTCAAAGACAGTGTTAGCGTTCTGACCTAATGTTCTTGCCCTCAGCTCCGGCGGGCCACACTTCAGCCAGCATGATTCCGTTGATTAAAGTGGGGCGTGGTATGTACAGTGTCATGCACAAAGTCTCTGGGGTCACCCGCTTCCTGGTCTGTCAGATCTACTCTGTGCAGGGAAGCAAGCACATCAAGATCCGCTCTCCCTTCCAGGCAAGTTACAGTCACCGGGGGGGGGGGGGGGATTGCTTCCCTACCCCTCTTCCTTCTCTCTCTCCACTGTACTTAACTCGAACCCCAGAAGGTACTAAACGTGACCCCAGAGAATATAATTTATATCTGAACAACGTGTCTCTTTCTCATGTCTCCCTTACAGATCATAAACCACTTTTCCATCCCGTTCAGAGTGATGGAGGGCTCCATGTGTCTGGGGATGTCATTACCTACAGAGGAGTTCTGCGTGCCTCTCGACTCCTACAGGTAGCACACATACATTTAAATACTTTGAGTCCACCAATCAAATTTTTCAGTAAAAAAGGATCCAAACATTTCATAGGTCCCTGTATGCATGAGGCTGTCCAAGCGTGCCACGAGGAGCTGGTATTTCAGCAGCTTATCGGCAAAGGCCTGCCCCATGTAGCCGTCAAATGAGTACCCCCCCCACAACAACATCCACATCTGGCGTATTTGGTACACAGGAAAACACATTCATAATTTAGATCAAACCAGCTTCCTGGATGTGTGCTGTTATTGAGACTACCGGTCTCACCTCGCTGGCTATCAGGTCGACAAAGAGGTCATGACTAGCAATAGTACAAATCCTTGTATGAACAGCAACCATTCACAACATGGACTCCATTACATTTGACACATGTATAATACACAATGAGTTATGGCTTGCAGGGTACCAGAGTACTAGTTTATATTTTGTTGGTAGAACTTGCAGCCTCGCCTTAACAGTAAAGGTGAGAATGTCCTTGCCAATGGCAGCATTCTGGTACATGGAATTTTATTTTATTTTACCTTTATTTAACTAGGCAAGTCAGTTAAGAACACATTCTTATTTTCAATGATGGCCTAGGAACAGTGGGTTAACTGCCTTGTTCAGGGCAGAATGACAGCTTGTCAGCTCAGGGATTCGATCTTGCAACCTTTTGGTTACTAGTCCAACGCTCTAACCACTAGGCTACCTGCCTCCAATGGGCAATAGTGGTCAGCACAGTCCAGGGTAGTGAGTTTCCCCTGTTGCCTCAGGCCAGTCCAGTGTTGCAGTAGCTGCATCCGTCTGATACCAAGGAGTGTTGTCCTGGATGTAGGATGAGATGTTCCATCATGGGTGACAGAAGCCTCCACAAAAACACTGCAATCTGCCACAACTGCATCAGAGGCAGTCACTGGCTCAGTTTGCATATCAGTCCATGTTCATCAGAGCTCCACTCTATTCCGGTTGCACATCAAATCAAATCAAATCAAATGTATTTACATAGCCCTTCGTACATCAGCTGATATCTCAAAGTGCTGTACAGAAACCCAGCCTAAAACCCCAAACAGCAAGCAATGCAGGTGTAGAAGCACGGTGGCTAGGAAAAACTCCCTAGAAAGGCCAAAACCTAGGAAAAAACCTAGAGAGGAACCAGGCTATGTGGGGTGGCCAGTCCTCTTCTGGCTGTGCCGGGTGGAGATTATAACAGAACATGGCCAAGATGTTCAAATGTTCATAAATGACCAGCATGGTCGAATAATAATAAGGCAGAACAGTTGAAACTGGAGCAGCAGCACGGCCAGGTGGACTGGGGACAGCAAGGAGTCATCATGTCAGGTAGTCCTGGGGCATGGTCCTAGGGCTCAGGTCCTCCGAGAGAGAGAAAGAAAGAGAGAAGGAGAGAATTAGAGAACGCACACTTAGATTCACACAGGACACCGAATAGGACAGGAGAAGTACTCCAGATATAACAAACTGACCCTAGCCCCCCGACACATAAACTACTGCAGCATAAATACTGGAGGCTGAGACAGGAGGGGTCAGGAGACACTGTGGCCCCATCCGAACAGGAAGGATATAACCCCACCCACTTTGCCAAAGCACAGCCCCCAGACCACTAGAGGGATATCTTCAACCACCAACTTACCATCCTGAGACAAGGCTGAGTATAGCCCACAAAGATCTCCGCCACGGCACAACCCAAGGGGGGGGCGCCAACCCAGACAGGATGACCACATCAGTGAATCAACCCACTCAGGTGACGCAGCCCTTCCAGGGACGGCATGAGAGAGCCCCAGTAAGCCAGTGACTCAGCCCCTGTAATAGGGTTAGAGGCAGAGAATCCCAGTGGAAAGAGGGGAACCGGCCAGGCAGAGACAGCAAGGGCGGTTCGTTGCTCCAGAGCCTTTCCGTTCACCTTCCCACTCCTGGGCCAGACTACACTCAATCATATGACCCACTGAAGAGATGAGTCTTCAGTAAAGACTTAAAGGTTGAGACCGAGTTTGCGTCTCTGACATGGGTAGGCAGACCGTTCCATAGAAATGGAGCTCTATAGGAGAAAGCCCTGCCTCCAGCTGTTTGCTTAGAAATTCTAGGGTCAATTAGGAGGCCTGCGTCTTTTGACCGTAGCGTACGTGTAGGTATGTACGGCAGGACCAAATCAGAGAGATAGGTAGGAGCAAGCCCATGTAATGCTTTGTAGGTTAGCAGTAAAACCTTGAAATCAGCCCTTGCTTTGACAGGAAGCCAGTGTAGAGAGGCTAGCACTGGAGTAATATGATCACATTTTTTGGTTCTAGTCAGGATTCTAGCAGCCGTATTTAGCACTAACTGAAGTTTATTTAATTTTGGGGCTTCACCATGTTTCATTGAAATGTACAGCTGTGTGTCATCCGCATAGCAGTGAAAGTTAACATTATGTTTTCGAATAACATCCCCAAGAGGTAAAATATATAGTGAAAACAATAGTGGTCCTAAAACGGAACCTTGAGGAACACCGAAATTTACAGTTGATTTGTCAGAGGACAAACCATTCGCAGAGACAAACTGATATCTTTCCGACAGATAAGATCTAAACCAGGCCAGAACTTGTCCGTGTAGACCAATTTGGGTTTCCAATCTCTCCAAAAGAATGTGGTGATCGATGGTATCAAAAGCAGCACTAAGGTCTAGGAGCACGAGGACAGATGCAGAGCCTTGGTCCGATGCCATTAAAATGTAATTTACCACCTTCACAAGTGCCGTCTCAGTGCTATGATGGGGTCTAAAACCAGACTGAAGCATTTCGTATACATTGTTTGTCTTCAGGAAGGCAGTGAGTTGCTGCGCAACAGCCTTCTCTAAAAATTTTGAGAGGAATGGAAGATTCGATATAGGCCGATAGTTTTTTATATTTTCTGGGTCAAGGTTTGGCTTTTTCAAGAGAGGCTTTATTACTGCCACTTTTAGTGAGTTTGGTACACATCCGGTGGATAGAGAGCCGTTTATTATGTTCAACATAGGAGGGCCAAGCACAGGAAGCAGCTCTTTCAGTAGTTTAGTTGGAATAGGGTCCAGTATGCAGCTTGAAGGTTTAGAGGCCATGATTATTTTCATCATTGTGTCAAGAGATATAGTACTAAAACACTTGAGCATCTCTCTTGATCCTAGGTCCTGGCAGAGTTGTGCAGACTCAGGACAACTGAGCTTTGAAGGAATACGCAGATTTAAAGAGGAGTCCGTAATTTGCTTTCTAATAATCATAATCTTTTCCTCAAAGAAGTTCATGAATTTATCACTGCTAAAGTGAAAGTCATCCTCTCTTGGGGAATGCTGCTTTTTAGTTAGCTTTGCGACAGTATCAAAAAGGAATTTCAGATTGTTCTTATTTTCCTCAATTAAGTTAGAAAAATAGGATGATCGAGCAGCAGTAAGGGCTCTTCAGTACTGCACGGTACTGTCTTTCCAAGCTAGTCGGAAGACTTCCAGTTTGGTGTGGCGCCATTTTCTGGAAGCTTGCTTCAGAGCTCGGGTATTTTCTGTGTACCCAGGGAGCTAGTTTCTTATGAGAAATGTTTTTAGTTTTTAGGAGTGCAACTGCATCTAGGGTATTGCGCAAGGTTAAATTGAGTTCCTCAGTTAGGTGGTTAACTGATTTTTGTCCTCTGGCGTCCTTGGGTAGACAGAGGGAATCTGGAAGGACATCAAGGAATCGTTGTGTTGTCTGTGAATTTATAGCACGACTTTTGATGTTCCTTGGTTGGGGTCTGAGCAGATTATTTGTTGCAATTGCAAACGTAATAAAATGGTGGTCCGATAGTCCAGGATTATGAGGAAAAACATTAAGATCCACAACATTTATTCCATGGGACAAAACTAGGTCCAGCGTATGACTGTGACAGTGAGTGGGTCCAGAGACATGTTGGACAAAACCCACTGAGTCGATGATGGCTCCGAAAGCCTTTTGGAGTGGGTCTGTGGACTTTTCCATGTGAATATTAAAGTCACCAAAGATTAGAATATTATTTGCTATGACTACAAGGTCCGATAGGAATTCAGGGAACTCAGTGAGAAACGCTGTATATGGCCCAGGAGGCCTGTAAACAGTAGCTATAAAAAGTGATTGAGTAGGCTGCATAGATTTCATGACTAGAAGCTCAAAAGACAAAAACGTCATTTTTTTTTTTGTAAATTGAAATTTGCTATCGTAAATGTTAGCAACACCTCCGCCTTTGCGGGATGCACAGGGAATATGGTCACTAGTGTAGCCAGGAGGTGAGGCCTCATTTAACAGAGTAAATTCATCAGGCTTAAGCCATGTTTCAGTCAGACCAATCACATCAAGATTATGATCAGTGATTAGTTAATTGACTATAATTGCCTTTGAAGTAAGGGATCTAACATTAAGTAGCCCTATTTTGAGATGTGAGGTATTATGATCTCTTTCAATAATGACAGGAATGGAGGTGGTCTGACCAGACTCCAAACCCTGCAGCACCAGTGTCCAATTTTCCATTGGCCTTCCTCCTGAAGCCCAGGAAGTTGTCCTCAACACACACACACCACACACACACTGACTGCTGTGTGTCCACCCCCCTTAGGTCAAAGTTGAGCCTGCAGCCGGTAACCGAAGGAGACAATCAATATGATTCTTCCGAGGGCTTCAGCTACGAGTCAGTGAGTCAGCAGCCTGGCGCACGTGTACAGCAGACCTGTCATCGACATGGCAACAGCGCCAGCGTGCTAATGGTCAACATCGTACCTCTGAAAGACACAGTGACATCACAACACACGGGAGTGGCCGGGGAGCACTTTGATGAGCCCTACATCCTGCACCTGTGGCCCTCCGTCCTGCTCCGGAACCTTCTACCCTACCCCATCACCTATCGCCTACAGGTACACACACACACACACTTGTTTTTTTTATCCTTGTGGGGACCAAACAATCAATGAACAATCATCGTCATTGAAAACAATTGATAAGCCTAAAATAGCCTTTTCCTTGTGCGGACCGGCGAAATCTCCCCACTTGTCCAAATTTGACTTCTTTCACTATTGTTGTGAAGAAAACCAAAACACACACACATAGACAGATCAGTGGCTACTACCCACATTACTCCTGAGTCCCTACCCACCAGCAGAGAAATGGACCTACAGTATGTTACAACTGCTCCTCTATCACCTTCATACTGCACATAGATATACAGTTGAAGTCGGAAGTTTACAAACACCTTAGCCAAATACATTTAAACTCCGTTTTGAACAATTCCTGACATAAAAATGCCCTGTCTTAGGTCAGTTAGGGTCATCACTTTATTTTAAGAATGTGAAATGTCAGAATAATAGTTGATAGAGGGATTTATTTCAGCTTTTATTTCTTTCATCACATTCCCAGTGGGTCAGAAGTTCACATACACTCAATTAGTATTTGGTAGCATTGCCTTTAAATTATTTAACTTGGGTCAAACGTTTCGTGCAGCCTTCCACAAGCTTCCCACAATAAGTTGGGTGAATTTTGTCCCAATCCTCCTGACAGAGCTGGTGTAACTGAGTCAGGTTTGTAGGCCTCCTTGCTCGCACAAGCTTTTTCAGTTCTGCCCACAAATTTCCTATAGGATTGAGGTCAGGGCTTTGTGATGGCCACTCCAATATCTTGACTTTGTTGTCCTTAAGCTATTTTGCCACAATTTGGAAGTATGCTTGGGGCCATTGTCCATTTGGAAGACCCATTTGCGACCAAGTTTTAACTTCCTGACTGATGTCTTGAGATGTTGCTTCAATATATCCACATAATTGTCCATCCTCATGATGTCATCTATTTTGTGAAGTGCATCAGTCCCTCCTGCAGCAAAGCACCCCCACAACATGATGCTGCCACCACCGTGCTTCACGGTTGGGATGGTGTTCTTCGGCTTGCAAGCATCCCCATTTTTTCCTCCAAATATAACGATGGTCATTATGGCCAAACAGTTATATTTTTGTTTTTACGTCTTAGTGTTGGAGTGTGTCCCTGGCTATCCGGAAATGTAAAAAAAAAAAAAGAAAATGGTGCCATCTGGTTTGCTTAATATAAGGAATTTGAAAGGATTTATACTTTTACTTTTGATACTTAAGTATATTTTAGCAATAACATTTACTTTTGATACTTAATTTAAAATGAAATACTTTTATACTTATACTCAAGTAGTATTTTACTGGGTGACTTTCACTTGAGTCATTTTCTATTAACGTATCTGTGTTTTTACTCAAGTATGACAATTGGGTATTTTTCCACCACTGCAATTGAATGCAGGAAATGCAGAAATGATAAAAGTGCTGTAATTTGTTTTGGTTGTAGTTGAATTGAACAGTATATAACAATCAGAATGGAGAAAGACTCATTGATATCACTTAGAATGTATGTGTCGCCACCCTAGGATCACTCACTACTCATAAAGCAAATGTTCAACTTTTATTATTCAAAATCTAAAAATACCATCATTACCGTCCATTTCTTTTTTTAAATACCGTGATATAATATTTTGGCCATATTGCCCAGCCCTACCGTCTGCTTTGCTTTATTCAAGGAATTTGAAATCATTTCTACTTTTACTTATATTTTAGCAATTACGTTTACTTTTGATACTTAAGTATATTTGAAACCAAATACTTTTACTCAAGTAGTATTTTACTGGGTGACTTTTACTTGAGTCATTTTCTTTTAAGGTATCTTTACTTTTACTCAAGTATGACTACTGGGTACTTTTTCTACCACTGGATATATATGTATGTCATATATCCTCAGACCTTCACCTTCACATGACTATTATTGGTCACTGATTGATATTGTGTGTGTTGATTGGCTGACAGGATAGTGAAGAGCCCGCCCCCATCACATTGATGGACGGCCACTCAGCAGAGCTTCACACCGCCGTCATGGACCTGTCAAGCCTGGAACTCCGCCTCCTCAACTACCTGGGGCAGGATTGGAAGGCCCACTATGGTCTCCGTGGCGACCAGGACGAGATCACCTTCATTGTGTTCCACTCCCTGCGCGATGAAGATGAGGAGGTTAGGTTAGGGGAGGGTGGAGAAAGGAAGCGGGCAGAGCTGGACATTGCGGTGCATGTGAAGTACGATGCGGGCCTGACTGAGGTGGCCATCCATTCTCCCTACTGGATGGTGAATAAGACTGGTCGCCTGCTACAATACAAGGCCGACGACATCCACCGCAAACACGCCATGGACTATGACATGCCCCTGCTCTTCTCCTTCAAGCCACGCAACTTTCTGCACAACAACAAGGTAGTGGGTGGGGATTGACTTTGGTCAAAGCGCACACCAAATGGCGGGCCTGCTATTTTTTTATTTAAACAAGGACTGGGCATTTAAATGATAATGCCTAATCTTAAAGACCTAATCCTTACTGCTTGTCTCGCCGAACCTTTCTCTCTCCCCGTGGCAGGTGCGGCTGATGATCTCGGACAGCGAGCTGTCTGATGATTTCTCCCTGGATACCGTGGGTAGCTATGGTGAAGTGAAGTGCAAAGGGAGGCTCAAAGATTACCTGGTGAGTGGTGGTGAATCAAGACTACTAGCAGAGAACCTGCTGGGAGTTTATTTCAAGTGACACCAGCAGAATTATAGTGTTGGTTGATGTTTACCCTTTCAACAACTTTCAGAATGGTCATGGAGTGTGATTTGCTGAACATTGAACAATCCTCAGATGATGAGTGGATTGATTCAGGTTGATTGTGGCTTTCTATGGTTTGATTGAAGATTGGGGTGAAGATTGACCCCAGCAGTTTCAGCCTGACCCGTATCGTGAGCTTTGTGCCATACTTCCTGTTGGTGAACAGGACCAAGCATGTGATCTGGGTGGGAGAGGAGGGCCAGGAACACTGGACCAAGGCCAAACCACACCAGGTACCACAACTAGAGCTACCTACAACCCCCAATGCAATGCAATTCAATCCATTCAGGAAGTGCAATGAAAAGTGCTAATAGTAAAAATATGTTCAAATCAGGGCTTGAATATCAGTTATTTTCAGAATTTTTAAATGGAATAATGGAGCCCTACCCTGCATAGCATATCCATGTAGTGAAACTGACCTCTGTTTTTGTCTCTCTCTCACTCACTCTCTTCTCTCTCTCACTTGCTTCTCTCGTTCTCTCTGTGCTACTCAGGCAGCCATCCCATTCTGGCCCGAGAAGGACTCCAAGAAGCTCAAAATCAAGGTAGAAGGCTGTCAGTCAACCCCTCAAACCATGGACTTCACCAAACCAGAAAACTGCCTGTTGCTGCACCTAGACAACACTGTGAGTAATGCCTGAAATTGCACTACACACACACAAACTTAAGGACTGTACTGGAGTGTTTGTGGGTAACTACTGTATAAGCTGATGATGTGGCGATAAATACATTTTCCCAAGTTGGGTTCCTTAATGTACTAGTACTACCACTTTTAATTTGGCTTTCCTCCTGTATTTTCCAGCTGGGCGGAGTCATTGTGGACGTGAACCTATCAGACCACTCGATCATTATCCGTTTTTCGGACTACCACGATGGAGCCGCCCCCTTCCTCATCATCAACCACACCCTGGAGCAGACGCTGGAGTTCTACCAGAGGTAAAGTAAAGACTTGAGGGAGGAGGTGGATGGGGGAGGAGGGGAAGGATGGGGAGGGAGGAAGGTAGGTAAACAGGGCAATAAGCAGAAATATGTTAAATGGGTGACATTTTATTCTTAAAACAGGTGCAATGCACTGAAACAACCTATATTCCTCATAAATCTTAGTCTATCTTGAAGTGGGAAGTCTCAACTTTCCATTTAGCAGTGTCCTTGAGATAGTGGCGATTATTTATGGGGACATAAGTTAACAGTACAAAATAAGTGTTGAGGCTGTCCTCATTGGTTTCTGAATGAAACCTGCATGTTTACAGCCTCAGGTTCAGCAAACTTCCCAGTGTGCTGCGTGCAGGATACACCCCTATCTTTTGTTTTTACTTGTTGTTCCTCGGTTTTCTTTGTTGTTTGCACTTTAATACAGGGTTTTGGTTTATCTGTATTTGCCCTGTTTGCATGGATGAACTTCCTTTGGTTAGTGACTTGTGATTGACACTTATTTTGCTTTAAGTCAGAATTCTTTGCTAGTGACACATTGTTTGTCTGAAATGTGAATGTGTGCTCTTTCTTCTTGACAGAGTTTGTGTGTGTTTATGGATTTGTTTGGTTTTTGTTTGGACGGGCAGATTGCGGAGAGACTCGTCAAAATGCTTGGCAGACGAGCTGCTCGAACTCTCCTTCTCACTAGAGGAGACCCAGCGCAGGTAGCAGGACCCAGCCCCACGGGTACTCTGGCTCTCACCCACTCAGACCTTGGGGGGAGGGAGGGAGGGAGGGAGAGGGATATGGGGTAGGAACAGACTGAATGAGTAACTTGCTTCAGATGGTGTGGACATATTGGGGAACTTTAAATTCTCTCCCTAGCATACAATTACTAATGCAGAAGGCATAGGCCATAGAGCGAACGTACACATATACGGTGGTGTTTGCAGTCTGTGTGTTCCCATTTCATGGTTCAGGAGTGGTCAGAGTGTGGTCAGAGCTGGACCCCCAGGTAACCGCAGGTGAAGGGAAAGAGCCTTTGTTCGGTTTTGGTGCTTACATGCCACTCCACAAGAAAATACATTATGTGCATTATATAAATGCTTAAAAATGAATATCACTGTATGGTTCAACAACCACGAGTCAACTGATTGTTAGTGACTAAACTACAGAGTGTGGAGTGATCAAGGAGGAACTCCGGCTTCACAATGTTATGACTGTTTGCCCTTTGACCTCCCCCTATATTCCAGGTTAATTTGCTTCATAGTGGGACTCTGCTGCTGCTTGGATGGGACTATGGCAATGGGATCTGACCTCTGCTTACTAGTGCCTTCCATTTTCCCCAACCCATTTCCATAACCCATGTTTTTTTCTGACTGTCAGCCATCTTCCTAGTGGTGGGGTTTGCGTGGTCTTGTGTGTGTGCTTTCTAACTCTTTCCCGTTACGTGTGTGTGTGCGTGCGTGTGTGCACAAGTAGCAGTCAGAAGGAGAAGGACAAGCTGAGCCCGGGGAAGGCGGTGTACTATACCTGGGCTGAGCCCACCGGGTCACGCTCCCTGGCCTGGCAGTGTGGTAGCTACAGTGGCGAGCTGAAGAGTGAAGAGGTACCGTAACACAGCTTTCTATTCACTTCTACTAGGGTTGGGTATATTACCATATCACGGTCTATCGGGGATGATTAGCAGCCATCGTCGATGGTGATGACATCATGATGTGACAGAGGATGGGCAACTGACGGCCACTTTTGAAAGCCCTCGGATCAACATAGAATATTAGAATACACAAGGTGCAATTTTGAAATTTGGTTGTGCATCAGCAGATTTTCTCTTACAGTGTGTCAGTCATTGATGGTCACTCAAATTACTGTCCGGGGAGCCCCCATTGATTTTGTTAGTCAGTCTCACTCAGATATCATATTAAAAACTTCTCTCCACCCCAAAGCAAAATGTGTAGAATTGCAACATTGCTTTAAAACTGCAACATGTTCTCTACGCCCCATTATCAAAATGTGTAGAATTGCATGAAATATACTCTCTGTCAAGAGGGGAGCTGCTAAAAGGTTTTGCTTGCAATACGGTGTTGGGGTGGTATGAACATGTGGGTACACAATCCCGCAAGCTATTTTTTTCTCTCTCTTTGGATATGACTTGACCTATTAAGCTTCTCAGTTTTATGCATCCTGGATTTCTCCCACTGCGCTATTTCATGACTAAACAATAAATGAATTGAACAGTTCTAGTAGGCTCAGAAAGTTTTTAATTGTATTTGAATAAGCTAAAAACATGGTACGGTAATAATGACATTGATAGAACAAACAAACAATACCCTAAGAAAAGGGTTCCTACATTTGAGCAAAGCTTGTAGGCTAGTATAAGAATGAAATGAAGCATGCATGACAGAAATAAAATGCCTCATTGCCATTGTGAACCAAATGGCCAAAAGCCTAGACTAATCCAACTAACTGAAATATCATAAATGACAAGTTATGAAGTGTGTTTCCCAAATATTATAATAATGTGTTTGTCCTGAAGTTGCAGCTTTCAAATGGGAATGAAAGTCGTAGTCTATAGCTTGGCTATTCTCAATCATAGTTTTATTTTGAATGACAAATATTTCAGGCCACAGTAAGTGAAATTGACCGAACAATACCAAAATGGAAACAACTGAGAAGTCAAACAATACCCAAATGGAAACGACTGAGAAGTCAAACAATACCCAAATGGAAACGAATGAGAAGTCAAACAATACCCAAATGGAAACGACTGAGAAGTCAAGCAATACCCAAATGGAAACGAATGAGAAGTCAAACAATACCCAAATGGAAACGAATAAGAAGTCAAACAATACCCAAATGGAAACGACTGAGAAGTCAAACAATACCCAAATGGAAACGAATGAGAAGTCAAACAATACCCAAATGGAAACGAATGAGAAGTCAAACAATACCCAAATGGAAACGAATGAGAAGTCAAACAATACCCAAATGGAAACGACTGAGAAGTCAAACAATACCCAAATGGAAACGACTGAGAAGTCAAACAATACCCAAATGGAAACGACTGAGAAGTCAAACAATACCCAAATGGAAACGACTGAGAAGTCAAACAATACCCAAATGGAAACGACTGAGAAGTCAAACAATACCCAAATGGAAACGACTGAGAAGTCAAACAATACCCAAATGGAAACGACTGAGAAGTCAAACAATACCCAAATGGAAACGACTGAGAAGTCAAACAATACCCAAATGGAAACGACTGAGAAGTCAAAAGAAAACTTTAGAGCTGAGCAAAATAAAATAATTGATGGTTGGCCTAGGCCTATTTCCATATTATTCGAGCAATGTGCAACCTACCTACAACGCATAGTAGCTTAGGTCTTGCGCTCCGTTCAGACCGACAGCATCACTGCTGAGTAATACATTCTGAAGTCAAACTTTTGTCATTATGTAATCCCAACATTTTTGTCTATGTGTGCAACGAAAGTAAAACTTCACCTTTTGCTACTATTTCTTTCAATCTAGACATACAATTTAATGCGTGGTGTAGTACAATTGTGTTAGGGGAGGGAGCTCTTTAAAAAATATATATGACAACATAATTTCTCAATCAAAGTTTGTACTGAATATCATTATGGAATATGCATAAAATGGTTCCTCCAATTGCATCGTCTGCCCACACATATTGTCTCAAAAACTAAATATATATATATATATATATATATATATATATATATATATATATATATATATATATATATATATATATATATATATATATATATACATACAGTTGAAGTCAGAAGTTTACATACACTTAGGTTGGAGTCATTAAAACTTGTTTTTCAACCACTCCACAAATCTCTTCTTAACAAAATATAGTTTTGGCAAGTCAGTTAAGACATCTACTTTGTGCATGACAAGTTATTTTTCCAGCAATTGTTTTCAGACAGATTATTTCACTTATAATTCACTGTATCACAATTCCAGTGGGTCTGAAGTTTACATACACTAAGTTGACTGTGCCTTTAAACTGCATGGAAGACTCCAGAAAATTATGTCTTGGCTTTAGAAGCTTCTGATAGGCTAATTGACATAATTTGAGTTAATTGGAGGTGGATGTATTTCAAGGCCTACCTTCAAACTTTGCTTGACACCATGGGAAAATCAAAAGAAGTCAGCCAAGACCTCAGAAAAAAAAGTGTAGACCTCCACAAGTCTGGTTCATCCTTGGGAGCAATTTCCAAACACCTGAAGGTACCACGTTCATCTTTACAAACAATAGTACGCAAGTATAAACACCATGGGACCACGCAGCCGTCATACCGCTCAGGAAGGAGACGCAATCTTTTTCCTAGAGATTAATGTACTTTGGTGCGCAAAGTGCAAATCAATCCCAGAACAACAGCAAAATACCTTGAGTAGAGGCTGGAGGAAACAGGTACAAAAGTATCTATATCCACAGTAAAAACGAGTCCTATATCGACTTACCTGAAAGGCCGCTCAGCAAGGAAGAAGCCACTGCTCCAAAACTGCCATAAAAAAGCCAGACTACTGTTTGCAACTGCACATGGGGACAAATATTGTACTTTTTGGAGAAATGTCCTCTGGTCTGATGAAACAAAAACAGAACCGTTTGGCCATAATGACCATCGTCAAGCAGAAGAACACCATCCCAACCGTGAAGCACAGGGGTGGCAGCAAGTTGTGGGGGGGCTTTGCTGCAGGAGGGACTGGTGCACTTCACAAAATAGATGGCATCATGAGGGAAGAAAATTATGTGAATATATTGAAGCAACATCAAGACATCAGTCAGGAAGTGAAAGCTTGGTCGCAAATGGGTCTTCCAAATGGACAATGACCCCAAGCATACTTCCAAAGTTGTGGCAAAATGGCTTGAGGACAACAAAGTCAAGGTATTGGAGTGGCCATCACAAAGCCCTGACCTCAATTCTATAGAAAATTTGTTGGCAGAATTGAAAAAGCTTGTGCGAGCAAGGAGGCCTACAAACCTGACACAGTTACACCAGCTCTGTCAGGAGGAATGGGCCAAAATTTACCCAACTTATTGTGGAAGGCTACCCGAAACGTTTGACCAAAGTTAAACAATTTAAAGGCAATGCTACCAAATACTAATTGAGTGTATGTAAACTTCTGACCCACTGGGAATGTGATGAAAGAAATAAAAGCTGAAATAAATCGCTCTCTCTACTATTAGGAAGACATTTCACATTCTTAAAATAAAGTGGTGATCCTAACTGACCAAAGACAGGGAATTTCTACTAGGATTAAATGTCAGGAATTGTGAAAAACTGAGTAGAAATGTATATGACTATGGTGTATGTAAACTTCCGACTCCAACTGTATATATATACTAACGTTCAAAAGTTTGGGGTCACTTAGAAATGTCCTCGTTTTTTAAAGAAAATCACATTTTTTGTCCATTAAAATAACATCAAATTGATCAGAAATACAGTGTAGACATTGTTAATGTTGTAAATGACTATTGAAATGACTATAGCTGGAAACGGCTGATATTTTATGGAATATCTACATAGGCGTACAGAGGCCCATTATCAGCAACCATCAGTCCTGTGTTCCAATGGGACGTTGTGTCAGCTAATCCAAGTTTATTATTTTAAAAGGCTAATTGATCATTAGAAAACCATTTTGCAATTATGTTAGGACAGCTGAAAACTGTTGTCCTGATTAAAGAAGCAATAAAACTCGAATCAAATCAAAGTTTTTGTCACGTGCGCCGAATACAACAGGTGTAGGTAGACCTTACAGTGAAATGCTTACTTACAGGCTCTAACTAATGGTGTGTAAAAAAAGAAAATAAAAAAAAGAGTAGCAAGGCTATATACAGACACCTGTTAGTCAGGCTTATTGAGGTAGTATATACATGTAGGTATCGTTAAAGTGACAATGCATATATGATGAACAGAGAGTAGCAGAAGCGTAAAAAGAAGGGTTCTGGCCTTCTTTAGACTAGTTGAGTATCTGGAGCATCAGCATTTGTGTGTTCGATTACAGGCTCAAAATGTCCAGAAACAAATAACCTCCTTCTGAAACTCATCTTGTTCTTGGAATTCTCTCAACCTCCTTCATAAGGAATGCTTTTCCAACAGTCTTGAAGGACTTCCCACATAAGCTGAGCACTTGTTGGCTGCGTTTCCTTCACTCTGCGGTCTAACTCATCCCAAACCATCTCAATTGGGTTGAGGTCGGGTGATTGTGGAGGCCAGGCCATCTGATGCAGCACTCCACCACTCTCCTTCTTGGTCAAATAGCCCTTACACAGCCTGGAGGAGTGTTTTGGGTCATTGTCCTGTGGAAAAACAAATGATAGTCCCACTAAGTGCAAACCAGATGGGATGGCGTACCGCTGCAGAATGCTGTGGTAGCCGTGCTGGTTAAGTGTGCCTTGAATACTAAATCAATCATAGACCGTGTCACCAGCAAAGCAGCCACACACCATCACACCTCCTCCTTCATGCTTCACGGTGGGAACCACAAACGCAGAGATCATTCGTTCACCTATTCTGCGTCTTACAGAGACATGGTGGTTGGAACCAAAAATCTCAAATTTGGACTAATCAGACCAATGGACAGATTTCCACCGGCAAGTCTCATCTTATTGGTGTCCTTTTGTCGTGGTTTCTTTGTAGCAAATCGACCATGAAGGCCTGATTTGACGCTTGCTTGCTAACCCGGCCTGCTAACTGCTAGCTTGCCCTGGTCTACTAGCTGCTAGCTTGTTTAGCTCCGGCCTACTAACTGTTAGCTTGTTAGCCTGCTAACTGTCTGAATCGCCGTGTCCCCAGCCAGCCCAACCACTCACTGGACCCATATGTTCACTTGGCTACGCATGCCTCTCTAATATCAATACGCCTTGTCCATTACTGTCCTGGTTAGTGATTACTGTCTTATTTCACTGTAGAGCCTCTAGCCCTGCTCAATATGCCTTAACCAACCATGTTGTTCCACCTCCTACTTTTCAGGGAAGTTAGGAACAAATATACACAGGCAGTTAGAAAAGCTAAGGCAAGCTTTTTCAAACAGAAATCTGCATCCTGTAGTACTAACTCAAAAAAGTTCTGGGACACTGTAAAGTCCATGGAGAATAAGAGCACCTCCTCCCAGCTGCCCACTGCTCTTTTCAATAAGCATTTCTCTACGGCTGGCCATGCTTTCCACATGGCTACCCCTACCCCGGTCAACTGCCCGGCACCCTCCACAGCAACGCGCCAAAGCCCCCACCATTTCTCCTTTACCCAAATCCAGATAGCCGATGTTCTGAAAGAGTTGCAAAATCTGGACCCCTACAAATCAGCCTGGCTAAGACAATCTGGACCCTCTCTTTCTAAAATGATCTGCCGAAATTGTTGCAACCCCTATTACTAGCCTGTTCAACCTCTCTTTCGTATTGTCTGAGATTCCCAAAGATTGGAAAGCTGCCGCGGTCATCCCCCTCTTCAAAGGGGATGACACTCTAGACCCAAACTGCTACAGACCTATATCTATCCTACTCTGTCTTTCTAAGGTCTTTGAAAGCCAAGTTAACAAACATACTGACCAATTCGAATCCCACCATACCTTCTCCGCTATGCAATCTGATTTCAGAGCTGGTCATGGGGTGCACCTCAGCCACGTTCGAGGTTCTAAACGACATCATAACCGCCATCGATAAGAGACATTACTGTGCAGCCGTATTCATCGACCTGGCCAAGGCTTTCGACTCTGTCAATCACAACATTCTTATTGGCAGACTCGACAGCCTTGGTTTCTCAAC